>NC_051182.1:166247856-166547856 GCF_013339695.2 Rhipicephalus sanguineus | reverse complement strand
CTATGTGAGTGTGCTGAAATTGCTGGGAGGCAGAATGCAGCATCAATATGAAACTTATCACAATGTTGAACTTCCTGCATGACAAGCGTGTCTAGATTTGTGCTGCGGTATACTGCTTTTGTTCTAGCGCTACGAGCTGACGTTGTGTCCTTTTGCAAATTGTTTCTGCCACACTTTAGCAATGTACAAAGAGCATTTTTACTAATTACAGCTAATAGTTTTCTAGTAATACCATATACCTGAGATTGATTTATGAAAGTATTGTGTTTGTACGGCCTTGTATTTGTAGCTTGCAGAAAGTGCTTGATCTGTTGCTGGACTACTGATGCAAACCATGCATGTGAGATATTATTTTATCCATGCACTTAAGAAGTGTGTTTTTGATGTTTCTTTTGTACGTGCATGTGTGTACACATACCGCAAGGTACATGTCACTCAGATTAGTAGATCTCGATAGAAGTACACCATTACCAATTGATTGTTTGTTCACAATTAAGTTCTTGTGATTCATTTTCATACCCAGTATTTTCTTGCACAGACTTACTTGCTTCCATAGTCGATTTACCAATGACTTATAATGGGGTCCTTCACTTTCAGGTCTTATGGTTTTTTGTTTCACTCAAGGGTTAAAGATCAGGTGTCAATTTTTTAAAAGGAAAACTGAGCAAATGCCAGATTTCTGTTGTCTGGGAATAAAAAAAAAAGGGGGCGAGGGGGGGGGGGTGAAATGGAAATTCGGTTGTCTTGTTAAGCTTGCGATATTTCAAGTAACTTTCAGAAATGATTAACACAGGCAATGCGTTCATACTGGAAACAAATGCCTTATTAAGCAAGTGAAACGACTGACAGGAAATGAAAAATAAGAGCACTACTCATGGCTCATGGGACGAACTTATCTGTATACATATTCTCACTATGAGGAATTATTTAAGTAAAGAAACATTTTAAAGAAAAACAACAAATGTGGCCTTACTGAAGACAGTCTGTTTGCCTTGTTCTCTTCACCATTTTGTTGTCACTTGTCAAAAAAGAAAAAGCACAAATAGTAATGCATAAGGCTGTGGTTTTTAAAAGGGTTGGTGTATTTCCTCATCTTACAAACTTTTCTTGGCATACATTACAATGCACATTTTGTTTTACTCCTTTGCCCTAAACACACGTGAAAGAAAATGAATAAAATACAGACTAGTACAAGCTGCCACCATCAATGAACGTAGCTTCCTGGAACAACACCACTGTTAACATGAACACAATGTAGAGAAACTGTGATGCTAGCACCAGTTTTGCAATCATGTACTAAATGCAGCTTATAAAAGGGCAAGAAACTTTGTTCACTCAAGGCCAGCAAGCACTGAATAGATTTGTAATAAATGCCAGTTCTTGCATTAGTGTCAAGCAGAAAGGTAGACTGCATATGTCGTATTCATTGGAAGTATTATTCATATGATATATATTATCTTGATCACTTGAACACATGTCGGGCAATGTTTACTGGTTTTGTATTGCCTTTATCAATTTTTACTCTTAACAAAAGCGTTAAGGTTTGGCCAGAACTTCAGTTTAACCCGACTTTCATGAAAGTTGTCTGGGATGCAAAAATTGGGTATTATCATATCTGAAAATGAAGGACTCTACCTAATCATATATGAACACTTTTGTAAACATTATTTTCCGATTCAGAGAGACCTTATCACTTTCCCTTGTTTGCATGTGCTGGCTAAAATTTAGGCAGCCAGACTTAAGCAGTGCCGTGACTTTTCTATGAGGTTCTTTCAAGTAGCTTCCTCGGTATCGCTTGTAAAAATCTTGTGCGGCATTGTTTGTCACATGCCACAAACAGGTGCTCACACACGCTTGTGGCACCAGTGTTATGTGTTGTTCCGCATTTCCCCCTCGGCCATATGATATTGTTTTATGCTGAAATAACTTTGTGAACAATTATGAACGTGGTGGGTAATTGCTCCGAATGTCCGCATGTTGTCAGCCTCGATCACCGACCTCTTCAGAAGATGAGGCTGTAAAATGTGCAGGTGTTGAAAGCGCGCATGTAATAGAATGAAAAATGAAAAACCTTCTTGTTCAAAGTCTTCAGAGTTGAAATAAAATAGTCTACAGTTTCGTGTTGGTTGCTTCCTTCTTGTTTTCGTTTTGTTCTGGCATAGAGTATTGGAGCACAACATTAAACTGAGTTTGTTTAAGCGTACCTGTAACTCATCAAAGTGCGAATGTCATTTTGCTTAATTTTTTAGCTCTGAACTAAGGGAACATTGACATGGCATTGCATATGAGTTGAGGCTTTAAGTCTGACACAAAATGGCATATCATAACCCGGGCCATCAAAATCAAAATATGTGAAGCACATTTTAATGCTGTGTCAGCTCACTAAGGGTAAAAATAAGAATGTGGAAACAAATATGAATTTGTGCAAATTCATTTATTTACAGTCTTGTAGGCCTTACCTTTTCTGAGATAACTGGCTGCCAGCACGGACATTCAGCTGAAGTTTCATATTTTTCTCTATTTTAACGCATCTGTATTTTCTTGAACTATACATATCTTCCTGGGCCTCTTCCATTTCTGTAATGAAGTATGATGATGACTATGATGTTGACAATAAGTCCTGGCTGAATTCAACCTCGGGTAGAGGACATCCTTAGCTAGGCTTGAACTGCAAGTGACGTAGGCCCTGTGGGGTCTTGTCAGAGATTTGCCCATAGAAGAAACGGATGCAGTACACATTTTAATGCAATGAACATATGGGCATTTATTAGCAGCACTTATTAGAGCCCGCCAGCCAAATCTTATACGTATAGCTAAGGCAACATGACAAATAACCCAATAGAATGCCAATATAATGCACACAAACAACATAACACATACAACTGCGAATGCGGTGTCGCCGGCGTTTGACTCCCCACGGGAATAATAGGACATGTTAACTAGCGAAAAAGACGTGGACGAGAAGAAGGAATACAGGACAACGCTAGACTTCAACTAAACTTTATTACACATAACATTCAGGTATATATAGACAACTTACTGAAGACAGCCTGTTTGCCTTGTTCTCTTCACCATTTTGTTGTCACTTGTCAAAAAAGAAAAAGCACAAATAGTAATGCATAGGGAGTCCATAGGACCAAGTTGCGGAATCGTCCCTCCGGACCTCCTGCGAGAGACGACCGTCCACAAATGATGCCAAACCCCAAAGAGAAAGAGCCCCCGTTCCTCATGACTCCGTGTAACATCGCTCAGCGCCAACTCTCGCCCGGCGGCAACTAAGCCAACTACGTCCGCAGGACGTGTGGGCGTTATGAGGCGATAACTACTTTACGAGGGATGTGAGCACCCCCCCTCCCCATATCGAAAGTACCGAAAGTGAACTGAAGAGCAGAAGTGTGTGCCTGGAAGTCAATTAAGTGTGGAAGTGGACGCTGATGTCAAGAGGTTAAAGAAAGGGACAGTTATCTGCGCCTCGATATCTCGTAGTCACGTGACCTGAGCGGAAACGTCACATACGACGTACCACAGCTGCACAACTTGAATGAAAGGCAAGGTTATGCCAGATGTTACATAAGTACTCGCTATTTCGTCAGTGTCAGCAGTTGGACTGTGTCACTGGGGTGAGGGGGGCAGTAACCTACGCCATGCCGCTTCGCGGTTCACGCTATCTTGCTGGCATCACTACTGCCAGAGCCAGGGCCGACAGCGACATGCCGCTCCACCAATGACGTCATACGTGACTGTTTCTGCTCAGCTCGCGTGACGCCCAAGCTCTTGAAGAGCAAACAAACTCGACCGATCGAAAATGCTACGTAGATGCCGCACCTGTGTTGTGTTTTACCGTAACAACTTTTCAAATCAGTATGAGAAGGAATTAGGGTAGTCATACCTTTCACAGAAAAAAGAAAGACTGGCCCCATGGGGACGGGGGTTATAAGAGATTAAGTCAATGTTGAAGAATAGACGCCGTGTTAAGTCTTTGGCATATGCAGTGCCATTTAATGTAACATTGCTTTCCTTGAGTGAAATAAACTTAATGTACATGTACACAAAAACACAACACTGATGCTAAACGACTAGTCTAATTGCTGGCATAAAAATACCCATGATGCACTAAAAGTAAGAGGGGTTCTGGTTATTGCTCTAAGTGTGCTGCACTGAAAAGGAACCGCACGTACTTCGTCCATAAAAAAACAAGAAAAGCTCTTTGCGCCAGAATCCACTAGGCCAGTGATATTGCAGGCACAAGCGAATGTTAAATTGTATACAGTGCATATGCCACAAAAATATTGGATATTCATAAGTATATACACGCGCAATAATATGCTGTACTCCAATGATCGCCACACTTGAAGCGATCTTAAAAAGGGGTTGACTAATAGCGTAGAAATTTTGGTGATCGACGATAAGTATTTATTGTCGTAGTTGTCGAACTGGCGCTTATAAAATGCCCTGGAAAATAAATTATTGTGATATGACAAAAAAACCGGCCAACGGCAGCCAATCTTAGGTTAGGTGCAGACTGGCAACCAGCCGACAATCTAAGAAATCGGCCGGGCCGGTTAAAAACCGGACAGGTGGCAACCCTAGAAGAAATTGAATTGCCCCGTTGCCATCTGCCTCCAGGAATCGTGAGCTTCACTGCCGGAGCCTACACTCTCCCCCCTCTGCTTTGAGCTACCATCAGCAAGCGGCGAAGCTTCCTTGCGTTCTCTCATACGCAGGGGGAGAGGAAGTACAGTATTACGAAGTGACAGTTTTAGTTTTCGTTTTTTTTTTCTTTTCAGAGCGACAGCTTATACTCCTCTCGGTACAAACCCAGAAAACAACTTTGCGCATGCATTTGACCTTGAAGCTCAGCCAACGTCACCTGCTCCATGACCAACGTCAATTTTCTCCTTTTCCTCCTTGCACATGTGTTGCCAGAGCAGCGGACATGCGCAGTTTTTTCTTATCGTTCTATTGTGCTATTTCAGCGCCCTTGCAGTGGCGGCATTTCGCGCTTCGTACTGGATGAAGAGCTCGCGAAAAACATAAAGCTCACGCGCCTCCATTCCGAGGCACATGGGTAGTCGAGTGTCTTTGTACATGCACTGGCTGGCTTCACTTGTCGTAACGTGGCTGTCGGCGTTTCGCTCGCATGGTTCACGACGCCTGTACAATGCACAGAGTGGTGTGCATAGTACTCAAGAGCTAGTACTTTCTGTGGATATATGTAACGAATGTTACGCTGCTACAACTGTGGACAGCCAGAACTACAAACATAGTTGGCGCTGCCCCAACATGAAGCTGCGCTCAGAATTCCACTAGGCAGTATCGTGATTGTCAGTGAATATTTTAGACTTCGCTTACGATGATAGTCAGTGGCGTAGCCAGGGGGGGAACACCAGCCCGTGCCCCCCCCCCCCCCACCCACCCACCGAAATTTTTTTCTGCCATGGTACACAGAGCGCAAAATGACACTCGACCACACTTACCGCCCCGGACCCCACGTCGGATCAAGGGCGTGCCCCCCCCCCCCCCCCCCCCCAACCCCTTCGCGAAAAAGATTTCGATTTCTGCCTACGCGACTGATGATAGTACGCTTTTGGATAGTGTATGCTCCGATTGGCTGTGAACAGTGGTTCAGAATGATAAAAAATTCACCAACGATTACGATATAGTACTGCCTAATGCGAATTCTGAGTGCAGCTTCGTGTTGGGGCAGCACCAACTGTGTTTGAAGTTCTGGCTTATCTGCAGTCGTAGCAATGTAACGTTCGTTACTGCCAGCGCTCGAGTGATATACGCACAACACTCTGTGCATTGCAGGCGTCGCGAACCAAGCGAAACGCTAACAGCCGCGTTACAACAAAAGAAGCCAGCCGGTGCACGTGCCAGCTTTGCATACGCACGTAGCTCCGACTGAGGGGCCAGCGCGCGTGATGGAAGAAGAAAGCGAGGTTAGAGGCCAGTGGCTCGTGATATCGACAGACTCCGCGTTCGCTCTCTTTCGTCCTCGTTCGCTCTATCAGTTACGCCGACGCCAGCCAACAACGGCGATGCCGCTCAACGCAGGAACGGGCGAAGAGCTGCGCTTTAAAATATGATATATAGATATCGTCCCACTTTTATTGCAATAGCAGTTATGTGAACACTCCAGGCGCAATTTCTGCCGTCACAGTGACGTTCCGTATAATGTCCAAATTGATAATATGGTCCCGCGCGTTGTATGCTATATGTGTGTGAATAAAAGCGTGCGGGGGTTGATGACGAAAATGTGTCGGCCATCTTTGTCGCGAGAAAGTAGCATGAAGATAGCAGCCGGACACGAGGCTGCGCGGCTTTGGCAGTAAATGCGCCGACCTGGCGTAGTTACCTACAGTCGTGCGCGCCGTATCCCATATCTTTAGAAGCGATCAGCAGATGGCTCATTGCTTCGTACGTGTTGTGCGCTCATTGCAAAGTTTGTGTTGAAGGTCATTCCACTCGCAGCAGCGGCCGCATTTCCTGAAGAGAGCTGCTAGCCAGACTTAGTACAACATTCCAACTTGTTGATCGCCTTCACTGCTTCGCCGTAGTGGCGAACCTGCGACTTCTTTTTTTTTTTTTTTGGTCCACATATACCTTGCATGTATCAATGGAACCGACCGTTGGTAAGTGTCCCACGCCAGTCCGACCACGTGACCGCGATGATGATGATGACGACCTTCACTGGCATCTCCTTTGAAACGAGGCAGCTACAAGAAGCTTGGTTTTGTTATAATTAGGTGTTACTCAGCCTCATTTATTCAGGCAAAAGTCTTATGTCTCATGTAAATATGGGCATGAACGAAAGCTGGCTTGAGAGAGGTAAAGCAAAAAAATTCCACAGCATATCCATGGGGTGAATGATGATGAGTGGGGCGAAGCTCTCGTACGGCAGGATCATGGCGGCGGCGTCGCGCAGCTTCACGCCCAGTACATCATCAACGACGTGAGATCGGGCCGGTTTATACTAAAGGGTCGATGAGAGTCATGGCGACTTGCAGCTCACTTTAATTTTACATGTACGCTGTGAATTTTTATTGTTTAATCACGCACAGGAGAAATCTCACCAGGCACTACCTTGGAGGTAAACAATGGCTGCTAATGGGGAATGAGAGACAGAAGAAGTCGGCTTTTAGCTAACACTTACACTTCTACTTCTACTAACGTTTCCTACTGGAACATGCCAATGGCTGCTAATGGGGAATGAGAGACAGAAGAAGTCGGCTTTTAGTTAACGCGCACGCTGCGAATTTTTTATTGTCCAACAACGCACAGAAGAAATCTCCCACCGGCAGGCCCGTAACTAGGGGGGGGGGGTTGAGGGGGTTCTGACCCCCCCCGAAATTTTTTTGATGCTTTAACTTTTCAGGTGATACTAAAATATTTACACGCCTTCACAGCGACCCCCAGCTGCCAAAGTTACACTGCAACTTTCCTGGCATTGCTTCCCTCTTCTTCCTTTCTTCAAACCTACCAGAACACCTCAGCGCTCCCTCCCCCGCACGCGCACCTGCCCTATTTGTACAGCTTTGCACTTCGCCCTCGCGTTCCTTCGAGTCTTTTCTTTTTCGTCTTTCACCCCGTAGCAGCTCCTTTATTGATTCCAGATGCTTTCCTTGTGCATTGCCGCTGGAGAAGTTATCCGTCTGTGCGGACCGCACGTGTCGGCTTTGGGTTTCTACGAAAAGCGCGTCTCCTTCTGTGAAAGTAAACAGTTCGACAGCAACGGCAACACCAACACGACGTGCGCAAATTTGCCAGGGAACGAAACCCCTAAGCGGAAAAACTCAGCGGCGCATTCCGAGGACGCAGGCTGCAGGGTAAACTTTTCTCAAACTGTAGTCTTCGCCACCGAAACGAATCATCGAAGATGACATCTACTGAAAGACTGGCATAAGCGCTAGACACATGGTGCGATTCGGCATCCGATCCGACGTGCGGCGCCGCACGCGGCATACGACGATTCAGGACACATGGGGCGAACGAGCAATCAGCGCGCAGGCTCCGCCCACACACGGCACCTCAGCTTGCACGCTCGGAAGACATCGTATCCTCTTCATTGAGTACAAAACAAACAACCTTACACATCCACGCTTCGTTCTGTAAGAACATTGCCAATAAAGCTATGACTTCGCGAGCGACAAACATCTCACTAGCCCGCATTCACTCAGGACTCCGAGAGTAGGCCTATCACAACACCGAGCGTAGGCCTAGCAAGGCGGACGCTGTCGCTAGCGCCGTTGGCGATCAAACGCGAGCTCATCGTCGAGCGCTTATTTTTATCAACACGATTAAAGCTTTTACTCTTATGAGACGCGTTTACATGCGCAATTGGTTTTCTCGATCTGAAGAGCAAAGGTGGAAGCGAAGCGGGCCGGTTCGCCGAGACGGCCGGTGCCGCTTTTTACCTGCGAATTGGCCTTCCATCACGGCTCGATATCTCGCTAGTGGTTCGGAAACGGGTGCCGCCTTGCACAAATGGCACACTTCAAACGTAACTTTATTCAATCATGAGTTATTTGATGTCAGAAAGAACATTGCCAATAAAGCTATGACTTCGCGAGCGACAAACATCTCACTAGCCCGCATTCACTCAGGACTCCGAGACCAACGTTTTTACGATCGGAGCCATCCGAGTGAAGAGCAACAAACGCGCAAGCAAACAAGCAAGCAACAATCGCGCCAGCAGAGGCGTGACGTCAGACGTCTCCCGCGCTGCCATTGGCTGCGGCCGCCAGACAGACGCGGCTGCCGCGCGGCTAGATTCAGCAAGTTGGATGCCCGTGCGGCGTGCGAATCGCCTCCGCATGCTGATGGAACCTGTTGGGCGTCTGTCGGATGCGGCTGTTGGCACGAACAGCCGTACGGCGAATCGTATCCGAATTCGCACCATGTGTCCAGCGCTATATCCGAGCAACTTCGAACAACCTTAACCACACGCAAGGAAATCTACCTCTTCTGTACACACAAGGTATATGCGCCTCCCTACAAAGCACACAAAGCGAGGATACAGCCGGCACACAATCCGGCACCAGCGGTCAACTTTCACAGGAGAGAAAAAACGCCGCCAAGCTGGGCTGCGCGCGGGAGTACAGAGGCTGACGTCACAGCCTACAAAGTGCATTTTTGGGGGGTCACGGCTATTTAATTAGCGCAGCCCAGAGAGAATTATGCAGGCGCCCAGGGAGCCGTCTGTGAAAAGGTGACTTTTTCACAGGAACGGAGCAACACCTGCTTTCTGGACTGTACCACGGGAGTGCAAATGTCTCGGCAGTGCATTCTTGGGGGGTTCACGTATATTAAGGGGAGTATGGAGTGCCCATGGAGTCTTCTGTGAAAAGGTCTTTAAGTAGCGTTAATCCAGTTTGCTGCAGCGGGAGTACAATAATGGTCCTGCATGCACACCAGCTGTAGCGGCGTTCAGAAAACACATGCGCCACGCGGGAGCCGGCGCGTTCATCACACTTCTACATTCTAGCCACTGTAAAGTGGATAAGAGAGGAAGAAAACATCGCCCGCCGTTCACGCCAGGCAGTCGAAGCAGTCGCAAACGTCTTTTTGGAGCCACTGGCCACTTCTGTGTGCGTGCACAGGATTGCGGCAGCAAAATGAAAAGACACTCTGCAACAACGAAGCAAAGGAGTCTTGCGTCTTACTTCAAGAAAGTTCGAACCGATGAAGCGGACGGAGAAGAACCGCCTCCTTCGAAGGATAAAACTTCGCCCTCCTCAGCACTGGTGGAAAGCCAAGCGCGTCGGAACTTCTGTAGCGACTCAGGAGAATGCACCGGTTTATGTGAATCACCTGAGAACGAACACAAGCAGGACACCCATGCGCCGCCGGAAAATGATGGTGGCCGCAGTGCAACTCCAAGTGACCTTTGTTCTACAGTCAACGCTGGGCAAAGTGACGCCTTTACCACTGGGCAATGCCCAAGGAAGGTGAGTGGCATGGCACCTACACATTCTGGTTCGCCTCCCCTCTGTGCGACGAGTGCGAATATTTTGGACTTGGGACTGTTTGTCTCGAAAAGCAATAATGTAAATGATCCAGAGACGACGGAGAAGCTGCTGCTCAATCCGTGGACCCCTCCGGCTAACTATGATTATCCAGCCACAGGGAAAAGGAATCTGAAGTTCCAACCTCACTGGGTAGATCGTTACCCATGGCTTGTTTATTCAGAGAAGCTTCAAGGAGCATTATGCAAATATTGCGTAGTCTTCGCAAGCGAGTGTGCAGGAAAAGGGGAGCACCAGCGCTTGGGCTGTTTTGTAACTAAGGAGTTCACCAATTACAAGAAAGCCATGGACGCCTTTAAGAGCCACGCATCCAGCACTTATCACGCCATGTCAACAACGCTATCGGAGAACTTTTTAGCAGTCCGGTCCCGCTCACAGCATGACATCTTAACACAACTTGACCACGGTCTTAAAAAGCAGGCGGAAGAAAACCGCAAGAACTTGCTGCCAATAATAGAAACAATCCTTTTCTGTGGCAGGCAAGAAGTACCGCTTCGCGGCACAGACGACTCTGGTCCGATAAATATGTCTGAAGTGCTGCCATTGAAAAATGATGGAAATTTCCGCGCACTGCTTAGGATGAGAGCAAAATGTGGAGATGCCGCCTTGAGAGCTCACATGGAAACATCTCCGGCGAATGCGCTGTACACGAGCCCAAAAATTCAAAATGAGTTGATCACCCTCTGTGGTAAAATCATACAAAGAAAGATAGTTGAAAACGTCAACTCAGGTTCGTGTTTTTCAGTTCTAGCTGACGAGGCCACTGATATATCTCGCACCGCCCACATTTCCCTATGTGTAAGGTACGTTGGACACGACACGTCGGGAGTGCCCATACTTAAAGAAGATTTTGTAGATTTCGTTCCCGTGTACGATCTCACTGGCAAGGCGCTGGCGAGCACAATCCTGAACAGCCTGAGAGGTCATGGCTTTGACCTGAACCTACTTTGCGGGCAAGGATACGACGGCGCGGCATCAATGAGCGGCCACCTTAACGGTGTTCAAGCCTTCATTCGTCAAACAGCGCCCAAAGCGTTGTACGTGCATTGTAGCGCCCACTCGTTGAACCTTGCTCTGCTTCACGCATGCAAACTCCCCAGCATCCGCAACTGTTTGGGAACTGTATCCTCAACCTGTACGTTTGTGAGAGCTTCGCCACAGAGGACGAACCAACTGCGAGACAAAGTAGAAGATTTAACACAAGAAAAAAGAAAATCAGTTCTCTCCTTTTGCCAAACAAGGTGGGTAGAGAGTCACGATGCACTTCAGCGTTTCCTTGAACTGTACGTGCCTATTGTACAATTCCTCGAATATTTGGAAGAAGAGGCCACGTCATCTGATACTTCATCAAAAGCTTCTCAACTGCTCAATGCCATTACGAAGCCCGAGTTTGTCGTTTCGCTTCAGATCTGTAGCGACCTCTTCTCTTTGACACTGCCACTTTGCAAGTTTCTTCAAAAAATTGACTGTGACTTGGCTCAAGCGTGCGATGACGTAAAGAATGTTATAGACGTTCTTTCCACAAAAAGGGCTAGTGCGGAAACGGAATTTAATAAGATTTTTCTGAAGTCGCTCTCTTTGCTGAAGATCACAAATGTTGAGATGGCCCTACCACGCATCACTGGAAGGCAGATGCAAAGAAGCAACGTACCTTCTGCTACTCCCGAAGAGTACTACCGGAGGAATGTGTATTTGCCTTTGCTGGCTGACTTCGAAAATCAATTAAGAGACCGGTTCGATGCCCATAAGAAGGTCATGGTTGGCCTTAACATGCTGCTGCCGAAATTCTGCGCATCGGCTAGCCTTTCTGATATTGATGATGCAGTGCAGTTTTACCTTGGCGACATTCCTTCCGCTAATGTCATCGAAGCAGAGTTCACACTGTGGGTGAACAAATGCTGCCAGATCGAAGAAAAGAATCGCCCAGCTTGTGCTTTACAGGCCTTAGAGATGTGCAACCGCGACTTTTTTCCGAACATCCACAGCCTACTTTCTATCCTGGCGACTTTACCCGTGTCGACGTCGACCCCGGAACGGACTTTTTCCACACTGAGAAGGCTGAAGAGCTACCTTCGAAATCATATGAACAACGACAGATTGACCGGACTAGCACTGCTCAGCATCCATCGAGAACTTCAAGTGACCCCAGAACAAGTCCTCACAGAATTTTGCAAGTTGCCGAGAAGGAAAAACTTCCTCGTTTAAACTTCCCTCTATGTTTCAAGAGTCGATTAAAAGCTAAACCCAGCTAGCCCAAGCTTCAACCCTTCTATTCTTTCGCAATTACGAGGAAACTATCCAGCAAGCAGAATGTGCGAACGGTAACAAGAAGATCGGAATGTCGGGCGACTTGTTTGTTTGCTTGCATACATACTGTCACGGACTGCCATTTTTGCGACCCGGCGTAACGGCAAATTAACGGGCGCCGCACTCCCCCGCTGACCGGTGGAACCGTTCGCTCATGAAAAGACTGGTCTTTAGTGCAGTGAAGTACTGAATGGGGTGTTCTTCTTCAAACGTTAGTCGCCGATGTTTGATCCTTTGTACCTACGGCGGCGTCGGCAGGGTCGTCAAAGGCCGCGATGCACCCCGAACCAGCTGTAGACTGCAAGACGCACCGGCTGAAACCAAGGAAACTGACCATTCCCACGGGCAAAACTGCTTGTGGACAAGCCGTATGAGAGAACCCCAACAGGTTGTCACTCTCGCTCAGTTGAGGACCCTCTCCTAATTAAAAAGGGACGCGGTCAATATATTTTTAGGGTTTCTAACAATGAAACGTGCATGATTGGACCCATGTAGAGGTCTCTTTTCCCCCAGGACGAGAATGAGGGGACACGGAGGTCGATTTAAGCGCAGGATTTCGCCTTGCTAAGCAGTCTAGTTGCTGACCAACATGGTGTAGAAGGAGATCAACAAGTATCCCTTAAGTGGTTGTGGCTCCGTATCGGCTGGCCACCTAAACTTAGCCATTCGTCTAGTTGTGACGCGAAATTAACGTCTGTAACGTAGGCATCGGTACTTGAATCTCGAGTAAGTTCAACCTGCCCGAGATCGGCTTCAAGCACTAGCCTACCGGAAACACCAGCGCTGCAACACCGCCGACATCGCAGTTGTGCCAGAACTCTCTCTGACTTCTTGCATCCGATCGTCGTGGACTCGAAGCTGCCGGTCATCACAGGTATCCCTTCACCTGCTTATACCTTCGGACTTTCTCATCTGTAGTTTTATTGTTGGTTAGTTTTGTGTAGTTTGTAATACTTCTCTCTTGTAAGCTGATTTATTGATTTTATATGTATTTTGTTAGTTGGTATTAAGTGTTGTACTAGATTCCTCGTGCTGCAATATCACTAGAGTTTTGTTTTTCCCCACACACGTCTCTGATCTCTTCACTGTCTCTGCTTACGTACGGAACGACCTAACCTGCTGCCATTCCCGTCGCCGACTTCGCGCTGGCGACGCTAGAGTGGCAGCTTGTAACACATACATACCGTTTTTGTACCGTGGTTACATTGTGTTACTTCATCAGGAGCCGTTGGTCGCGGTGTCCCCGGCTTTGGTGGTGCTATTGTCCAAACTTATTTCTTGCTTTAACCAGAATTTGAGGTTGACATACCAATTTCTTTATTTGGGTACAAATAATTGAAAAGTACCATCGAATTATTACAAGTAAGCGATGTACTTGATTTATTCACAAAAATAAGCCAGTATAAATCTTAAAAAATGGCAGCCGTTCTACACGCAAACCCCCCCCGAAAAAAATTCCTGGGTACGGCCCTGCCCACCGGCAACACCTTGGAGGTCAAGATCTGGTACTAGCGTTACGACTGGTTACACACTACATACAGGGGACGAACGGGGGCCGAAAGGAGCTTCGCCCCTAAAAGGATCACGTACTTACGTGGCGTCTACGGGTGCGAAAGCCGCACAAAACCGAGTCAAAGCATGACTAGAGAGGCTAGAACGCGAGGTTCCAGCCTCGTTGTGTGCGTATATACATATTATGATGAAGTAAATTAAGTGAGTAGTGATAGCTAATTACTGAACAGTGATCAGCAAATGGCAATGAGTGAAAATGAATTATATAATGCTAACACGAGCCAATTAAGGTAGTGAGTTAATTACTGGAAGATAATTACTGAAAGTGAAAGTAGTGAAAACTACCGAACGTTGGACGTCGATATAATGTGCACCGTAAAATAGCCACATCTTATGGCTTTCGCCTTTGATACCTTTGAGTCGTCTCAGACGAATGCATGAGGGGCACAGCGTAGCCAGTGGGCGGGGGGGGGGGGGGGGTAGGGTTCAAACTCTCCCAATTTTTTAAAATTTTGCATACACGCACACATACAAACGCACGCACGAACATACATTAAGTATGGCTTACCCCCCCCCCCCCCCCCCATCTCCCGGGAAAATTGAGGAGGGACGAAGTATGTAGGGAAGGGCCGGTGTTTCAGCTCCACTAACGTGAAACCCGTGGAGGGGCAAAGCATGCAGTGTGCGCCGGTGTTTCCCAAAGAAAAATCACTGCTAATGGGAAATGAGAGACAGAAGAAAGATTAGACACAGAGAAACGCAGTCCGCTTTTAGTTAACGTGCACGCTGCGAATCTTTATTCAACTAGAAATCTCCCACCGGCACTACATTGCAGGTCAAGATCCAGTGACTATATACGGGGTGGTCGCTGAACGGTTGTGCAGCGCGAGCAGTCGGGTTTAGGGGCGAAGCACCTTAGGGTCTCGGCGTGCATCGTAGCCACCATAGCATCGTCGCCTGCTGTCGCGGCGTGCATCGACGTGTCCTGTCCGTTTGCTTGAGCGCAAGAGAGAGCGAACGGCGCGCGTTGACTATGGAAACATTCTTTCTGCGATGAACGCTGAATGCTCGCAAGGAACGAGAACGCGCCCTCGCCCGCGAGAGACAACGCCGACGCAGGCAGCGTCTGCTACCGAGTGTCTTGATTGAAAAAAACCGACTGTTCGCGTTGCACAACCGTTCACCGGCCACCCCGTATAGGCACTGGATTTTGATCTGCAATGTAGTGCCGGTGGGAGATTTCCCTTGTGCGTAGTTGAACAATTAAGATTCGCAGCGTGCACGTTAACTAAAAGCGGACTGCGGCTCTCTGTATCTAATCTTTCTTCTGTCTCTCATTGTCCATTAGTAGTGATTTCGCTGTGGGAAACACCGGCGCACACTGCATGCTTCGCCCCTCCTCAGGTTTCACGTTAGTGAGGCTAAAACACCCTTCCCTACGTTTAGCATACTTTGTAGATACTCATCGGCATGGAAGTTAAGGGTATTTTTTTCAATCGAGAAACTCGCTAGCAGACGCTGCCTGCGTCGGCGTTGTCTCTTGCGGGCGAGGGTGCGTTCTCGTTTCTTGCGAGCTGGTAGTTCAGCGTTCATCGCAGAAAGAACATTTCCAAGTCAACGCGCGCCGTTCGCTCTCTCTCGCCACACGGCGAGCGCTGAGGCGGCGGCGCCCTCTTTTGCGCTCAAGCAAATGGACCGTCACGACGGCAGACGACGATGCACGCCGGAAGCCTAAGGTACTTCGCCCCTACAAAAATTCTGGCAACGTCACTGATGAGGGACTCTGCATGTTTGTGCTGTACACCATCCTGGCGTTCCGCGCTGTTCGCTGTGAATTTCCGTTGTGGACGCTACCCTAAAAATGGGCGAGGTAAGTAGAGAGGGAGAGGAAGGGGTACAGTAACTTCCCGATTTCAGCGCCAGAGGGATCGCTATTCAGTACCGCCGTTTCGCGAGACCTTCCGTTCGAAGAAGAAGAGCTCGAGCGCACCTCAAACGTTTCGCCGCTGACCTGGAGAGATTTCTCTGCCCTGCCCTACTTTCCCACAAGGTGAGTGAACAAACGCGCAGATTTTGCGCGCCCTACTCTAACCTTCAGGATGGGGCACGCACTGACTCGATAGAAAATGCTTCCCAGGCTTTCCATTTAGCCTAGCATGCGACGTGCCCATATGAGTTGAGAGGTAGGCTTAACGGCCCAGAGCCGTGACCAAGTTCCTTAACCTGATTTTAAACTGTCACGCGTCTTTTCCTAACGGAGCCAACATGGGCGTAGCTAAGGAGGGGGCGGGGTTCAACCCCCCCCCCCCCCCCCAAATTTTCATTTTTGTTGCGTATATATACACGCGCACATACAAACGCACGCACGAACATAAAGTATGGCTGAATCCCCCCCCCCCCCCAGAAAAAAATTTCTGGCTACGCCCCTGGGAGCCAATAAACGGTGATTACCAAGGAAGTGCAAGAAATGACTTAATTGCAATGAAAAACTCACAGGGTCATTTATGCATTCGCCTAAGACGACTCGAAGGTGAAAGCCATGTTTTTCTTCTCAGTCGATGTATCGATCCTCGCCCGATGCGCCATGCTTTTCGCATGCAGGAGCATAGGCTTGCGCACGGCGTGCGCAAGCCTACCTCATACATAGACTTAGTAGGGAGGGGGCGCTGCGATGCACCTTCGCCTCGCCCTTCCTGATGAGGAACCCTGCGCGCGCCTATGTGCAGGAGCGATGGCTGAGTGGGGTCGCAAGAAACCCAAGAGTGTGCAAGGCAACAAGGAAGGCGCGCTAAGCCCCGATGACGCCGCGACCAAGCACGTCGCTGCGACTTCGCAAGTAAGTGCACGTCGCGGCGCTTGCAACGGCAAACGCTGCACAGATGGCAACACGTTTACGACTTTACAAGTACGTTAACCCCTCATTATAACGAATTTGCTTTGCTCAAAATCTCGATTTATTCGAAAAAAGGAATGCATACATTTTTTAGCACAATGTTAAATGCGCCATTGTCGTGACGATTGTGTCCGCAAAGCCGATGGTATACCTTCCGAGCAGGTAGTAACGCAGGCTTGTTCGATACATCGCCTGTGCATCCGGCGCGTGCGCTTCGTCCTCGCCCTCTCCGCTCCAATCCACTCCACCTTCGTGGTCTTCGGGTTGCCTTCTCTGCCACTGAGTTTCTGTGTGATATGTAACAACGTTTTCCACTTGAAAGTGAGCGATTCTCCTGGTCGCTTTCTTTGGCGTTTGAACCCGTGGCGCCATTTTCCCCGAACTGTTCAACTGCGTTATACGCGACATCCACTGAATCCTTACAGTACCTGCAATGCGCAACAATTGGGCTCTGGCTTTCTGTAATCGTACACAGTTACACATTGGTTCACTACAGGGTGCAGACCATAGCCCCCTTGGCGGAGTGAAGAGCGATGGCGGCAAAGGCGCTCGCATCAAGAGTCCCGTAGTCAATAGCCTCGTAGTCAAGAGCCCCGTGGTCAAGAGCCCCGTGGTCAAGAGCCCCGTGGTCAAGAGGCCCGCGGTCAAGAGCCCTGTAGTCACAAGTCCCCAAGCCAAGAGCCCTGTCCCCGTGGTCAAGAGCCCTGTAGTCACGAGTCCCCAAGCCAAGAGCCCTGTCCCCGTGGTCAAGAGCCCTGTAGTCACGAGTCCCCAAGCCAAGAGCCCTGTCCCCGTGGTCAAGAGCCCTGTAGTCACGAGTCCCCAAGCCAAGAGCCCTGTAGTCAAGAGCCCTGAAGGCAAAAGCGCTCGCTTCAAGAGCCCTGACAGCAAGAACCCTGACTGCAAGAGTACCATGCTGCCCAACATCGCAGGCGAAGGCACCGCCACCGACAAGGGTACGTATACATACAGCGCTGCACTTACGTAATCGTGAGATTTTAACGCTATTACAATGTTTATAAAATACCTTACGCACGTTTCTTTATATATGTGCCCCTCTCTAACCATATTCCCTCCTTGTCTGTACGTTAGCTTGGGACATTGGGTGCATTCCTCGCGGTCGTGACGTATATCATTCCAAAATGCTATCCCTTTGTCGTCGTAACACGGCTACAATTTCAGAAATTATCGTCATCCCAATCACTCTCAGCCTTTTTTTTTTTTGCGCCCACTGAAGGACGAAAGGCCCTCCCAACGATACATACGATGCACTGGCAATCTCAGAAAGACCACGATGTACCGCTACATATTTTTACTAAATGTCTTCAACGTTACGGCGTGTCGCCGAATCCCTTGCATATGTTAATCGCGTTAACGTCGACACCCATAGTGAGATGGGTCCTGCCGGAGTTGTTGATGCTTTATGCTGCGAGAAGAAATAAAATTTGGTGCTCTAGGCCCATTAACGCCTTCGACACGGCATTCCAGAGCCTCACCCCATGCAGTACCAACCAACCGGCATTCTAAATCTGCTAGCGGTGCGTTGTTTTGGTGCCTTCGTGAGTGTGCACTGGATATGTTGTAGAGATGGCAAAGCGTGTGCAAAGTTTTCAATGACTCGTTTCTTCGGCAGCTGCCTCGATCAATGCTCTGAGTGCCGTTCCGTATCCCGACGTTGCCATGTCCCGGAGTTCAGCAGGGATCAGCCCGGTGTCCCCCATTTCTCCGCAAAGTTTCAGCCGAGAAGTAGTTGAGACACCTCAGAAGTGAGTTGACGATCTCGCAACACACACACACACACACACACACACACACACACACACACACACACACACACACACACACACACACACACACACACACACACACACACACACACACACACACACACACACACACACACACACACCGCCGCAGATGTTCCAACGTTTCTCTTTCAACTACTGCAGCCATATACCCATCTCTGAGTTTTCACAATAAGATGCTCAAACCAGAGGCGTGCGCACGGGGAGGGGGGCAACCACCCTTCATAATCACCTAGTGGAGCGAAGTCTACCCCATCCTTTCACTGAGTAGGAACTGTGTTTAAAGAGCAGGGTTATGGCCACGCAGGTTTTTGACGATAAGAAGGTTCCTGATGTCGCATATTACAAGAACTGTTTACTTCCCATCTTTACTCCCTGAGAGCTAGGGACCAAAGGCAGGCCACTGTGAGAAGCACGTCATCGCTACACTTTAAACAGCGAAGCTCTTAAAGCTGGAGGTAAAACGTCCGTCCGACTGCAAAAAACACTCCGCGCCGTTGCATAGCGACAACTAAACCCTAGTTGCGCACCACCTGGGTTTAAAGGGGCCATGAACCACTTTTCCAAGTAATGATCTAATGACAACAGTATCGGAGTTTACTGCCTCCCGAATCGATTGCCGCAAAAATTTCTCGAATCCGTCAAGAATCAGCGAAGTTATGGGGGTTTCGCGCACGCTCCCAGCGCTTTCTCTCTTTTCTCGTGCCGGCGAGCGCACTGGAAGCTAGACAGGGAGGGATGGTACGGGGGAAAGAAGTTACGTCAGCGCGCGTCATGAAACGCGATCGCTCTCCCGCTGTGATTCGCTTGCGCGAGTGCGGCTACCATGTACTGAGGAGTGCGGCGCCGGCAAGTGGCGGCACCCCGTGGCAAGAAGCGCATCTGATCCGAACGCCGCTCTCGATTTACGTCGGCTATCGGCCAATAAGCATGCTATGTCTTTTGCGACGTAAACTGGCAGATCCGCGACGTCAACGTGCAGACGCCCCGCCCGCCGACGAGAGTGAGAACCGGCCTCTGTTTGAAAAGAGGGTGCCTGGGGAAACGGCAACTTCGCGCTCCACTTGTGGCCTTTACGCGGCGCGCACGACTGTAATATTTGGCAGAGCAGTTCATAGCCGTGTCAGCTTTCCACAGGATGTGTTTTTTCAACAAGCCCAAGGGGTGCTTCATGACCCCTCTAACCTCGCATGCGCCGAGGAGCCGCCGCCGTCAAGCCACGCTCACCGACGGGGACATTCTGCGCAGCCGCCGCGCCGAGCTGCGCCACAGCTGGTGTGACGTCAGCATAGCCAAGCATGGCTAGCATGGCCTCGCGCCGCAGCTGGTGCGACTTAGCCTACACTCTTAATGAGGTCCCGCTTACAGTGCTAGATATAGCCAGGAAACCGGACATTTTTCGACTAGTTTCCTGGATATGGCCAGCATTTAGCCAGGACCTGATTAAGAGTAGCCGCGCATGGCCGCCGTGACGTAGCGTAACCGCGTGGCCTATGCAGAGTCGTGTCGTAGCCGATGCATAGCCGTGCCGTAGCTATGTATAGTATATGTGGATGCGCCACGGGGATGCTCTTTGAAGACGCGGACAGTGTCCGCGTCTTCAAAGCACATCTACATCGTCGACATTCAGAACCAACTAGCCTAACTAAGCGCGCTAGTACAGCGTCACAGCAGGTTTGACGTCAGCACTGTCGCTAAGCAACCGCGTATACGTCATAGCTCAGGTACGTAGGCAAGGGGGGGGGGTAGCCCCTCACCCCCCCCCCCCCCCCGAGGTTCGTCCGGTTTTCTATATTCCCGGACAACGTTTGTTTTATTTTTGCTATGGAAAGACTTTCTTTCGAACAATTAGTCCTTGCCCCCCCCCCCCCCCCGAAAAAACATCCTGGCTACGTGCCTGTCATAGCTCTTATTAGTGTACGGGCAGTACGGGCTCGACCGAAGAAGCCTCTTACTGCGAGTCTCGACGTGCTGCGGATCGAGAGCGTAACAGTCAACGGCGATTGGATCCCGCCTGCGTGCCCCATGAAACGGCTACGAAGCGGCAACGACGAACGGACCCGGCGAGAGCGCGAGGCGGACGTGGCAAGAAAGCGGACTATGCGAAGTTTGGCCGGCGTGGTGCGAGCCGAGTACGAGCGACGAAAGCATCAGCCAAGCAGAGACATATATAGCATCAGCCAACAAGGCCACGTTAAAGGCCAACTCCGGCGAGTTGTTGGCCATGTCAAAGTAATGGTGCTTTTAATACTCGGCGAATTGGAGAATAATTTTAAATAATCAAAAAAGCGCAACACCGAAACCCAACCAAGTGCACTGTCTACGTATGACGTAGACGTTGTTACGAACGAACCGGAAGTCGTGCAAGGCGTGCCGGTCACGCCGGCGCGGAGTATGAAAACTGTGACAGTCGGGACGACCACCGAAGCGCCGGCCAAACCAACGCTGTCTGTCGCCTTGTGCACAGCAGACGCTCGCTGTAGCGGCCGAAGCGCCGAAGTTAGCGGTGCCCTCGGCTGCGTCACTTCCGCCGCCTTCCCAATACTGACGTCACAGACGCAATGTTGCCAATAATTGCGGGAAGCCAGGCGGGCGTTTGCAGACAATCTTTAAAATTCATTTGCAAACAATCTGCGCATGTCTCAAGCCTGTAATTTGGCATAATTGACGGAAACGTGCGAAGGAACGTAACCAGCGAATTTCATTGAGATCCATCGACCTCGAAAAATCGCCGGTGTTGGCCTTTAAGCCTCTAAGATTGACCAGCTTCGCGATTTCTTAAGCTTTACACGGCTATTGTAAACTTCATTTCTTATTTTTTCATCCATTGTGAAACATGTCCTATTTGGTCTCGGCGGGGAGGGCTCTAATGGGGAACCTATGGCGCAAACCATATAATACAATTTACAGCTGGTAAATTCCCAGGAAATTGTTCCAAAAAGCGCATATGCTTGTGCAGCATGATGTATCCGCCGCTGCGGCAGCTGTCGCCCGATGAGCAGGCGAAGTGCGACGAGCGCTGGCGCCGGCGCACGCGGCGCAACGTGCTCTTCTTTGTGCTGACGTCAGTAAGCGGCCTGGCGGCGCTGGCAGCGCTGTGGATTATGGTGCCGCAACTGGTGCTCGTCATCTGGCCACCCGGCACCAACGTGCCCCTGGGAAACTACAGCAGATGGGGCGCCGTCACCATCAAGGAATGCGCCGGGGTTCCAAGGTATATGCTTTTAAGTCTCCGTCTTAGCGACCGCATGAGTGTGCGCCTCCCTCGCTACGTTTACTTGCGCCACAGCTTGAAGGGACACCGAAGAGATTTTTCTTATATTACTAAATTAGTCTTTCAAAATTCCAAAACCACCACGCTTGCCACCAGAAGACGCCTTGAAATTCCCGCACCAAAGGTCATGACGCCATAGGTTTTGATGGCAACTATAGTAGGTCCTACGCAGTTCCTAATCAGTAAAAAATGAAGTATATTTTACTCTGAAGGTGCCAGAGACTTAACATATTAAGTTTCAGGAAATTTCGTTGAGCCAATGTGGCCAAAATACGAGAAACACGATTTAAAATCCGCGACCATTTCGGCGCGAGATTTAAAAATAAAGCTATGACCTTTATTTTCTCGTCTATTAAATAATAAACCTATCATGGAAAAATTACCGACGTTAGAGTTCTTAGAGTAAGATTTAACAATCTAAATCGATTCATTGTTTCGCTTCCATTTAATATGGTCAACTTGTACCAACACTCCCTATTTTCAGTTTTACTGTGCCCCCCTTTGACCGAGGGGAGGGGGTATCCGGCCCACACGTCCACGCGTTACCTAAAGAGTGAAAGCTTAATTTCTAACGCGATAGCGTTAGAGAGCTCGTGTCGCAGAAATTCCGGTGTCGGCGTCGTTGGTTGTGAGCGAAAAATCGTCCGTGACCGAAAAATCGAGAAAGAAGCAAATAAACAATAAACATCTTCGGTCCCATTGAGGATCGAACCCGGGCCGTTCGCGTGGCAAGCAGGTGTCCTACCACAAAGCCACGATGTTACTTGCAGCTGCTTCGGAAAAAAACACTACATAAATTCCATGTAGTGGCATTTATGTAACGTCGGAAAAGGCCGGGATAGTGCAGTCATCGCCGCTAAAACACACACACGAACTTTCAAACAGGTCTAAAAATGGACAACTATGTCCATCTAGCGGAAAACATATCAAGCCAACGCCGGCTTTCTAGAGGAGGCGTTGATCAAGCAAACAGCAAACGCTAGATAATGTACTGCCATCTGTGAGGCCATTGTGAAAAATACGTCTCTACTCTTTATGGCCTCCGAGATGGCGGGCGCGCGGCGTATATTTCGGAGGCCATGCGACTCTTGCACGGGGAAGTGCTCTTGATCGAAAACCTGTACCATTCGCACGCGTGCGCGCGCGTGTGTGTAACAATACACATTAATAAGTATGCACTTAGTGCGCACTAGGGGCCGGATTTCGTCATCGCGTTCAACTCTTAAAGGCGAAGCTTAAGGGTCCCTCAATTTTTGAATTTCATTATATGTACCACCCAGTAGCGTAGCCAGAATTTTTTTTCGGGGACGGGGCGGGGGGTTAAATCACACTTTATGTATGTTCATGCGTGTGTTTGTATGTGTATATATACATGCAAAATTGAAAAAATTTTGGGGGAGGGGGTTGAACCCCCCTGGCTACGCCAACGGCCGGTTTTCATTACTTTAAAGTGCAACTATCTGTGTATCCATACGAAACATTTACTGATACGTGTTGTGCGATGAGAGCACCACATCGTATAAAGCTATGAGCCATCTGCTGATCCTCTCTAAAGATAAGTGATACGGCGCGCGCGACCGGGCTCGGTTGGTAAAAGTACGCATTCACTGCCGGACCCCTGCAGCCCACCCTCCAGCTCCATCCGCCTTTTGCGCGAAGGAGAAGGCCGGATCGTTTCATCTCTGCTTCAGCCGCGATCGTGGGCAGCGCTCGCGCACATAGGATATACGACGCGCGGGACGATTTGGACTTTATAGTGAACATGACGGCGACGGCAAAACATGCGCCGGGAGTCTCCATATAATCATTATCGCGATAATTATTCTCGCAGGCGAGTGTTCGCGGAGCATGGAACCGTAGGCGACGTGGCCGTGGCCCTGACGCTGTGCACCTGCGTCGCTCTGCCCATCCACTGCGGCCTTGGAGGAGGCGTCCTTGCGCTCTATTACAACAAGTATGGGACCGCGCATCGAAAGACAGCAAAAAAAAAAACCCATATATATTACCTTTTAGAATGTCAAGTAATGGGATCTTGTAGAATGCCAAACAACTAATAATGATTGTCACTTTAAGCGAATAGCTGAACAGAGAGAGACAAATGAGGGAAAGGCAGGAAGGTAAGCCACGTCCTATGCTCCACCTAGTGGGCTACAGCCGCTGCAGCTCAAATGGTAGAGCGTCAGAGTAGTAGTAATATCCGGGGTTTAACGTACCAAAACTACGATACAATTATGAGGGACGCCGTAGTAGAGGGCTCCGGAAATTTCTTAACGAGCCCTGACATCGCACAGTACATGGGCCTCTACCACTTCGCCTCCCCCGAAATGCGACCACCGTGGTCGGGGTCGAACCTGCAACCTTCGGGTCAGCAGCCGAGCGCCGTAACCACTTATCCACCGTGGCGGACATGCAGAGCACCGGAGGCGTTCTCAGAAGGTTGAAGGTTCGGTCCCTGCCTGCGGCAGGTCGGTTTTTCATCCACTTTAATTCCTTTCCGTGTATGTCATAACTACTATACTACAGTTAGAACAATCAAGTAATGTCCCCCATACGTTCCTTTGCTACATTGTCTGTTGGTTTCATTAAATTTAGTCTTATACATTTTCTTAACATCTCACGTGACAGAGGAACGGACTCACACCTTTCTAGCTAATCAACAGAGAAATGGATGGTCGCAAAAGAAAAAGGCACGCGAGACAGCGCTGCACTGCAACAAGTTCAGCGCTCTGTCGCGTATTCTAGTTTTCTGTGCTCCCTTCAGAATGGATTAGTAAGGAGCCCAACACTGTGAAAATTATGAAAAAGCTGAATACCACGCCCCAGGGAATGTTTTGCATGAGCCGAGTGATGATGCGTTTCTCGCCAGCGCCACAGGCCAGTCGTGGTTCATCGACGGACGCGAGGAGTCGCCTTCCGGAGCGTCGCAGTCTTTCTACGCGGCCTCCAGTACCACCGAAATTGGTGAGCGCCGCCACGGTTTTCCACCCAGAACGCGAAGCGCCACCGGTGTTGCCACGACATTATAGGAATTATACTATATATTTTGTGGTTTCAGAAAAAAAAAGAAAATAATTCGTAGAGCCGCATCATTCATGGGTGATTCCACGTAAGATCGAACAAACGATGGCTGGTCGACCCCTCAAATTTATTTCAAAATTTTGTATATTATTGCCTGATGAGTGGAAAGAAGAGATCCGCAATTTGTTTTGCCGCCAAAAATTTTTTCGAAGCGCAGGAAATCAATAATGACGAAGAGGTGGAGTGGAGCGCTCATCCGCTCTGCTGTTTTGGCCAACTTTCGTTATGAATTGCACAAAATATATTAAAGTTAGGTAGCTAAATTTCTTTAACTAAATATATGTATGTTTTTGCTTCTGCTCAGATATTTTTAGTTTTTATGTGTAGTGTAGATGTTTATATCAAAATTGGCCCAGGGAACGTTATTTTCTTTACTTTGAACGTCCTTATCTCAAAAATGCCTTGTACCAGAGCGACAAAAATATCGCATTACGTTCTTCGCATGCTTGTCTACCAAACTGCCGAATCTTATAATTATATAACGTTTCAGTAAAGATATATGATTGGGCTAAGTTCAAGAAAACACCGAACAATGGAAATTTCTGACAATAAAAAAAACATTTTTTTTTACATTTCTTAAACTTTGTCCACTTATTCTCCTCCACATCAGCTTTCACAATCATTAAAAACATGTTGCATAATGTCGTTGCACTAATAGTTACGGCCCCTCCAATAAGACCTTTAGGCAAGGAGTGGAAATTCCGACTTCTTGCCCAGCAAGTGTATAAAATGCAGGCAGGATTGAATTTCTTTTATTAAAAGGCCAGCAGTACCAAAAAAAAGTGTCGAAAGCACTGAAGACGTTAATTTCGAAATTATTTGGTCACTGCAGCGGCCACGAGCGCGGGGCTACCAAGAAGGCGCGCGCGCACCCGAGATGCTCGTTGTAAGTGACGGCGCAGTGAGAGCTCGTTTTCGCGTCCTCAGACCGATTGAGTTGGAGCAGGTAATTAATAATTTTTGTTCAATATCGGTAATATAATTGGACCAGTGGCGCTAGTCTCCAAAAGGCAGGGTAACAGGACGATTCATTCCACCTCCTTAAATGACGAACTGGTTTGAAACCTTGCTTCGGCAAAACGCTCTGACGCCCTACAACTTCCAGCGTTACCAAAGTTTGCAGTACTTGAGAATTGATCTAACAATGCGCCGTCGCTGCAGGCATCTTGTCAATCGCTGTTCCGGGTCAGCTACGAGGTCTGGTCAAGTTGCACGACCTGACGGGCAACAACTTAGCCTGGAGGACGCTGTTTAGAGAGGCCATCGATTTGGCCAATAACGGCTTCGTGATCAACAAACAACTGATGCAGGACTTCGAGTTGTACAGGAGCGCCATCGAAAACAACCGAGCGCTAAGGTGCGTGCAGCATCATTCAAGTGTGGCTTTATAGTTAACAACAAGTGATGAAAAGTTGTTGGGGTTGCACGTCCCAAAACCACGGTAAGGTTATATAAGAGACGCCGTAGTGGAAGGCTTTAGAAATTTCGACCACCCGGGGCTCTTTAACGTGCGCTTAAATCTAATCACACGGACCCTAGCATTTCGCCTCCATTTAAATACGGCCGCCGCGGCCAGGATTCGATCCCACGACCTTCACGTCGGCTGCAGTCGAGCACCATAATTAGACCACCATGGCGCGTAGTTTACACGTAATTATTCTGCAGCTTCCATCCTTGACTTTTCACACTGATTTGGAAGATGTAATTCTGATGCGCATATGCACACATTCGTGTCCTCTAGGGGGAGGGAATAGGGGCCGAGATCTACAAGATTATCCGTGCGATCGACCATCATCATCAGTCACCTGCTCAAATTCAGACATACCGCCCCCCCCCCCCCTCGCCGTTTTCAAAACAAATAAAAAAAAACTTCCGAGCCTGCTTGTGACTTCAAGTGCACATTCTCAGCCAACTCCATGCTTGCGCCGTACCGATATCGAAGCCACAACTTGGTCAAGTTCCAATAAAGAAACACTAAAATATTGCCAGCAGAAAACACGAAACAGGTGGAAAAGACGACGGGATTTCACCTGGTCTTTCGGTTTCTCCGCCGATACTGGCATAGTGTATCGCTTTGTTAAAGGGACACTCAAATAACAATCTGTGTCAGAATGAAAGCTCAATGTATGACAACGTCTAAAACGGCAATATTATCAACAGCAGTGCCCTACTTACCGAGAAATTAGCTTAAATGTATCACACGATGAGCGCCACGAGCGGCACATTTTCAAAATGATCCCGATAACGTATGAGAGTCTGCCTACAATTAATCACTAATAATCAAACTAGCAGCAATAAAAAAAGAACCTTGCGTGCATCAAGAGACGTAATAAAATACTGTTTGTTCGTTTCTGCTTGATTAATGGAAAAAAAAACCTCTGTGGCGTTGCCATGGGGAACGGCGCGCGTGGTTCAAAGGTTCCGTTTTCGCCTAACTGCGCTTCGCCCGGCGCCCTGCTTCGCTCACGCCGTCGCGTCTCAGTGGTATTTTCAGTATCGCGTAAAGTCGTTCTGACAGAAACTTCGACAAAATGCCCCATGAATGTGATGTTGCTGGATGCCCGAATGGTGCACGCCGCCAGTACATGCCGCCGCGCAGTAAAGGAGGGCAACGTTGGGCACGGCAACAGTGACGTGTGAAAGAGTGATTTCAGGCGGGTGATTTGAAGTGCGCTAACGCGATGCGGACCACTAAAACTTCTAAAAAGCAGCACTACAAGGTTTCTGGACCGCTATTTCAACAATCAACGTCGACTTAATATTTGTCTTTAGTGTCCCTTTAATTACTACACATTAGTGCAATGGCATAGCCGGGGGGGGGGGGGGGGGGTCAACCCCCCTTCTTGAATTTTTTTCAATTTTGTATATGTATACATTCATCTTCAAAAGTGCGCTTAGTGAACACAGACACAAACGAAAAAGTACAGGACGTAAGGCAACGAGTGCTCGTTGCCTTACGTCGATCCTGTAGTTTTTCGTTTGTGTCTGTGTTCACTAAGCGCACTTTTGAAGACGAATCAACACCATAGCCCACCTTATAGCTCTCCTATATGTATAAATACACGCACACGCACGAACATATATAAAGCATGGCTAAACGCCCCCCCCCCCCCCCCCGAAAAAAAATTTCTGGCGACGCCCCTGCATTAGTCTACAACGCCTACACACGTCTAAGATACTCATTGCGTTTCCTTCGGTGTGTTCACGAGATGCCTTATGATGACGTTAAACGTTCCAGTCGAGTCACGTTTCCTTTATTTTAGAATGGCATAAACGTCGCGGCAACGTCACAGGAAAATGTGCTTAATGTGTATCATTGGCCGCGAGCAGCCGGCTGTTCCACGTCGACAGCCTGAAGGAGGGCTCGCCACTCATCCAGAGGGAGTTGGCGGAAACCCTGGAGAACCTGTCGTTGGCCGTCCGACAGGACCACTTCTACGAGAGGGAGTTCGCCCAGCAGTGGCACAAAGAGCTAGCCGACAGCGGTAAGGCGCATACGGTTAGAAAATGTGAACACAAATTAAAGTGAAATAGACGTGATTGCATAGACAGCGCGGAAGGGACACAAAGAAAGGGGGGACGGGACCTCTTCGGTTTCTTGTTTTTTAAAGCCGAGGTAAATCCCTAGGGATTATCGTCCGCACTTTCTAGCGCAGCTGTGAGAGGGAAGCCTGACGAGAGGGAGAGCGTGGGTAAATCTAAGAGGGTGAGAGGCAGGCCCGTAGCCAGGAATGTTTTTCGGGGAGGGGGGGGCACTTGGTGAAAACATTGACAATTTGACAAAAACACATATTTTCATTATTTATTTTTTGTAAACACACCTTCACCAAAATTTCGGGGGGGGGGGGGGGGGGCTGGTGGGCCCCTAGCTCCCTCCCCCCCCCTCGGCTACGGGCCTGGTGAGAGGGAAGCCTAATGTAGCAACTTGAGCCTGGTTGAGAAAGGGTAGCGACGTGGAGAAGGTGAAGCTGGGTGGAGAAGAGGAGAGCAAAGGCAAAGATATGGCGGGAACAGAGAGAGCAGGAGCGCGATTGGCTGTGCCGGTGAAAGGAGTCAACCAATGGTAGCGTGCACTCGAGCACAGGTGGTGCACAGGTGGAGCACATAAGAGAGGAGGAAAGGCGCGCCGAGCGGTGGCGAAAGTGGAGCACTGACATAAGGGGAGGAGAGTTGAACCCCCCCCCCCCCAGATTTTTCTGTTTTGCTTGTACACGTACACATACAAACGCACGCAAGAACACACAAGGGGTGGTTGAAACCGCCACCCCCCCCCCCTGCTTTCTTGAAAAAAAAGATTTCTGGATGCACCCCTGAAGCAGAGGAAAGGTGCGCTGATACCACCAGCTCCGCTGTTTAATCAGCTTTCGCGACGTTAAATCAGTTAAAGCTGCGCATAATTTTTGTGTCCCTTGTGTGCTGTTTATGCAATCATGGAATACCAACTAGCCCGGTCGCACACCCTGCTTCACACCCTGCTTCAATTGACAGGCTACAGTGTTTGGAATCGGCCTTCTCCGGTGGTGCTTTTCCTGACAGTCATGTTGGCGTTTTGAGCTAACTAGTCCCTCGAACCAATAGCTGACAAGGTGGCAGATTACAAAAGAGCATATGCCTGTGCACGATGGTAATCCACAGCAACTTTTTTAGCGCACCAAAAAAACACAGAATGCATGCAGTGCACTGCGTCCGTGTCGTTCCTTCTGTGTTCAGAAGTGTGCACAAAAGTTGCGGTATCTGACAAATGTCCGAAACCAAGGACACCTGTGCAACAGTTATGCAGGAGCAACGGCTCCTCTATTTTCTTCAAAAAATAAAGGAGGCGCTGGCCGGACCAGCGCAATGACCAAGTGCAGCGACCCAGAACACACGAAACACACGAGAGGACGACACTTAGCCTGATAACACGGGAGCGCGACACTTAGCCTGAAAGCCTGCCATTATCACATAGTTACGAGCATACAAAGGCCACTTGATATACCGCACAATGAACAAGTTATCGTTTTGTTCTTTGACACTTGGGATGCCTGTCAAAGTAAAACGCCCTTTCGAGAGAAGACCACAGCTGTCGCTGCACTTGCGCTCCCATGTGCTCCTACTAATGGTGGTAATGAGGACCTTATTATAGTCTCTGAAAAAATGAAGCAGTCAAAAGGATGAAGGATAAAGGAAAGAAGTGGCACACACTACCACGACCTCCACGACCAAGGCAAACATACGACTGGACAGGCTGAGCAGGAGCGCTGTGCTTTATTAACAAACACCATCTTCAAGGAAGGGCGCATGCGCTGTTCAAACAAGAATATAACAAAAGAAGTTACCCTGAATGCTAACGCCAAAGTGATGGGAACCTAAGTTCCTTCTGCATCAAAGAAATGGATGTAGTGCTGACACAGTTGTCACCCTGCATGCTGATAACAGCGCATGTGCTCTTGGTTTTCCTGGAGGATGGCATTTGTTAATAAAGCACAGTTCATAGCCTAGTTGTCATATGTGCCACTTCTCTCCTTCATCCTTTTGAGTGGTTAATTCATTTAGCATTATGTACCAAGTGACCCAGACTTCAACATTACCGTATTATAGTCTGGGGCAAAAGTAATCGCACCAAGCCAAACAGTTTGCAGTTTTCCTTCAAGGCTGTTTCGTCTTTTTCAGGAAGCCTGATCAAGCTGACGGACATCTTGAACTACAAGGCCAGGCAGCTACCCCCACTGCGTACCGAGCTGGACGACGATCTTGTTCTGGTCACGGCTCCCCCTCCGACCACTGGTGCCATCACGGCAACCATCTGTGGTAAGCCCTTCGCAGTGTAGTATTATTGTATGTGGAGGAAATCAAACAATGTGCCTTGTTAAGTAAAGGCCCTTTAGCAAGACACGTATTTGACATTCGTCTCCGCAACACGTGTTTCGCAAATGAACATTAGGCTATTGTAGTGCTTTTAGGACAAACACAAGGAAACACACTGCTAACCTTTATGTATGTTCGTGTGTGTTTGCATGAATGCGTGTACACATATATACACACACACATGCAAAATTGACAAATATCGGTGAGGGTCAACAGCCCCCCCGCCCTGGCTACGCCACTGTTGGGCATGGCTCAAGTGGATAACATTCTTTTGTGCAGTGATCATGCACTCGATGTGGATATACTTAGTGTCTGCGCGACTGTTCCGCAGGCATCGTGAAGAAATGGTACGCCAGCCATACGCCCGTTGACGACGCGTCTTTCTACCATGTGCTCGCTGAGGCATTCAAGTTCGGCTTTGGCCAGCGACCCATATTCGGAGACTACAACTTCACTGATGCCCAGGTGAGTGCCCGGAGTGAACAAAGCTTGCAAAAAATGCAACAAATGGTCATGCAGGGCACATACTGTTAGCACGTATATTGGTAGCAGTGTTGCATGTATACAGTGTTTCAGCTAACTTGCGCTTAGTAATAAAAAACAAAAACACAAAAAATATGCACTACGCATGTGCCATTGGCCCAGTATTGTTCTGAGCCATATGCAGCACGTCAGAATTTTTTTTCAATCTGCCAAGCTGGGTAATTAACAAATATTGCTTAATTAACTTTTAATTAGTAAACATGGCAAAAAGTCTTGAATACAAGAGTTGTAGCACTTGTTGTGAAATGTAATATTTTACTCATGCTAACTGCCAATCTGCCAAGCTGGGTAATTAGTAAAGACTGCTTAATTAACCTTCAAAATAGTAACTCTAATGAAAAATATTCAATAGAAAAGTTGTAACGCTTGTTCAGCAACATGGATTATTTGATCTATGCGAAGATAACTGCCATTTAATTTTTTTCCACCTTCTCTTTAGAGTGCTCGAAATAAAAAAATACACTTGGTGCAAGTTAGCTGAAATGCTCTGTATATAATGTTAATGAGAACTAACAGACAATAACGCCAAGGAAAGTACAGGGGGTGTTATCTGTAGTATTTAGAATATAAATGTGAAGAAAGTAAAGTGGACGAAAAGATGACTTGCCGCCGGCAGGGACCGAACCTGCGACCTTCGAATAACGCGTCCGATGCTCTACCACTGAGCTACGGCGGCGGTCATCCTCCCGTCCACTTTCTGGGGTATATATGTTGATATAAACCTAGGAGTGTTAGTCAGCGCCAATCGCAGCCATGGCGGCGAGTGTGGAACACTCTTTTTTTGCCTGTTGGCGTCACGTAGCACGTGATCTCTTTATGAGCTGGCAGCTGACCAATAATCCCTCGCATACTACCTGAAGGCATTAAGTCTGCCAGGACGAGACCCTCGCTATGAATGAAGGAAAGCAGATGATTTTTCAAGGGCTCGTTTATCTTTGTTAGACACAACATTAATGAGAACTAACAGACAATAACGCCAAGGAAAGTACAGGGGGTGTTATCTGTAGTATTTAGAATATAAATGTGAAGAAAGTAAAGTGGACGAAAAGATGACTTGCCGCCGGCAGGGACCGAACCTGCGACCTTCGAATAACGCGTCCGATGCTCTACCACTGAGCTACGGCGGCGGTCATCCTCCCGTCCACTTTCTGGGGTATATATGTTGATATAAACCTAGGAGTGTTAGTCAGCGCCAATCGCAGCCATGGCGGCGAGTGTGGAACACTCTTTTTTTGCCTGTTGGCGTCACGTAGCACGTGATCTCTTTATGAGCTGGCAGCTGACCAATAATCCCTCGCATACTACCTGAAGGCATTAAGTCTGCCAGGACGAGACCCTCGCTATGAATGAAGGAAAGCAGATGATTTTTCAAGGGCTCGTTTATCTTTGTTAGACACAACATTAATGAGAACTAACAGACAATAACGCCAAGGAAAGTACAGGGGGTGTTATCTGTAGTATTTAGAATATAAATGTGAAGAAAGTAAAGTGGACGAAAAGATGACTTGCCGCCGGCAGGGACCGAACCTGCGACCTTCGAATAACGCGTCCGATGCTCTACCACTGAGCTACGGCGGCGGTCATCCTCCCGTCCACTTTCTGGGGTATATATGTTGATATAAACCTAGGAGTGTTAGTCAGCGCCAATCGCAGCCATGGCGGCGAGTGTGGAACACTCTTTTTTTGCCTGTTGGCGTCACGTAGCACGTGATCTCTTTATGAGCTGGCAGCTGACCAATAATCCCTCGCATACTACCTGAAGGCATTAAGTCTGCCAGGACGAGACCCTCGCTATGAATGAAGGAAAGCAGATGATTTTTCAAGGGCTCGTTTATCTTTGTTAGACACAACATTAATGAGAACTAACAGACAATAACGCCAAGGAAAGTACAGGGGGTGTTATCTGTAGTATTTAGAATATAAATGTGAAGAAAGTAAAGTGGACGAAAAGATGACTTGCCGCCGGCAGGGACCGAACCTGCGACCTTCGAATAACGCGTCCGATGCTCTACCACTGAGCTACGGCGGCGGTCATCCTCCCGTCCACTTTCTGGGGTATATATGTTGATATAAACCTAGGAGTGTTAGTCAGCGCCAATCGCAGCCATGGCGGCGAGTGTGGAACACTCTTTTTTTGCCTGTTGGCGTCACGTAGCACGTGATCTCTTTATGAGCTGGCAGCTGACCAATAATCCCTCGCATACTACCTGAAGGCATTAAGTCTGCCAGGACGAGACCCTCGCTATGAATGAAGGAAAGCAGATGATTTTTCAAGGGCTCGTTTATCTTTGTTAGACACAACATTAATGAGAACTAACAGACAATAACGCCAAGGAAAGTACAGGGGGTGTTATCTGTAGTATTTAGAATATAAATGTGAAGAAAGTAAAGTGGACGAAAAGATGACTTGCCGCCGGCAGGGACCGAACCTGCGACCTTCGAATAACGCGTCCGATGCTCTACCACTGAGCTACGGCGGCGGTCATCCTCCCGTCCACTTTCTGGGGTATATATGTTGATATAAACCTAGGAGTGTTAGTCAGCGCCAATCGCAGCCATGGCGGCGAGTGTGGAACACTCTTTTTTTGCCTGTTGGCGTCACGTAGCACGTGATCTCTTTATGAGCTGGCAGCTGACCAATAATCCCTCGCATACTACCTGAAGGCATTAAGTCTGCCAGGACGAGACCCTCGATATGAATGAAGGAAAGCAGATGATTTTTCAAGGGCTCGTTTATCTTTGTTAGACACAACATTAATGAGAACTAACAGACAATAACGCCAAGGAAAGTACAGGGGGTGTTATCTGTAGTATTTAGAATATAAATGTGAAGAAAGTAAAGTGGACGAAAAGATGACTTGCCGCCGGCAGGGACCGAACCTGCGACCTTCGAATAACGCGTCCGATGCTCTACCACTGAGCTACGGCGGCGGTCATCCTCCCGTCCACTTTCTGGGGTATATATGTTGATATAAACCTAGGAGTGTTAGTCAGCGCCAATCGCAGCCATGGCGGCGAGTGTGGAACACTCTTTTTTTGCCTGTTGGCGTCACGTAGCACGTGATCTCTTTATGAGCTGGCAGCTGACCAATAATCCCTCGCATACTACCTGAAGGCATTAAGTCTGCCAGGACGAGACCCTCGCTATGAATGAAGGAAAGCAGATGATTTTTCAAGGGCTCGTTTATCTTTGTTAGACACAACATTAATGAGAACTAACAGACAATAACGCCAAGGAAAGTACAGGGGGTGTTATCTGTAGTATTTAGAATATAAATGTGAAGAAAGTGAAGTGGACGAAAAGATGACTTGCCGCCGGCAGGGACCGAACCTGCGACCTTCGAATAACGCGTCCGATGCTCTACCACTGAGCTACGGCGGCGGTCATCCTCCCGTCCACTTTCTGGGGTATATATGTTGATATAAACCTAGGAGTGTTAGTCAGCGCCAATCGCAGCCATGGCGGCGAGTGTGGAACACTCTTTTTTTGCCTGTTGGCGTCACGTAGCACGTGATCTCTTTATGAGCTGGCAGCTGACCAATAATCCCTCGCATACTACCTGAAGGCATTAAGTCTGCCAGGACGAGACCCTCGCTATGAATGAAGGAAAGCAGATGATTTTTCAAGGGCTCGTTTATCTTTGTTAGACACAACATTAATGAGAACTAACAGACAATAACGCCAAGGAAAGTACAGGGGGTGTTATCTGTAGTATTTAGAATATAAATGTGAAGAAAGTAAAGTGGACGAAAAGATGACTTGCCGCCGGCAGGGACCGAACCTGCGACCTTCGAATAACGCGTCCGATGCTCTACCACTGAGCTACGGCGGCGGTCATCCTCCCGTCCACTTTCTGGGGTATATATGTTGATATAAACCTAGGAGTGTTAGTCAGCGCCAATCGCAGCCATGGCGGCGAGTGTGGAACACTCTTTTTTTGCCTGTTGGCGTCACGTAGCACGTGATCTCTTTATGAGCTGGCAGCTGACCAATAATCCCTCGCATACTACCTGAAGGCATTAAGTCTGCCAGGACGAGACCCTCGCTATGAATGAAGGAAAGCAGATGATTTTTCAAGGGCTCGTTTATCTTTGTTAGACACAACATTAATGAGAACTAACAGACAATAACGCCAAGGAAAGTACAGGGGGTGTTATCTGTAGTATTTAGAATATAAATGTGAAGAAAGTAAAGTGGACGAAAAGATGACTTGCCGCCGGCAGGGACCGAACCTGCGACCTTCGAATAACGCGTCCGATGCTCTACCACTGAGCTACGGCGGCGGTCATCCTCCCGTCCACTTTCTGGGGTATATATGTTGATATAAACCTAGGAGTGTTGATATAAACCTGTATATAATGTGTGACAAGTCACTGAAACGGTCAACGCCTTGTCATGGTCGAGTACATAAAGACCTCTTCGCCAGGCCTCATCGCAAAGTTTGGTTATGCACTGGAAGTTGAAAGGCACTGTCTGAGGAGCGTTTTAATGAAACAATTGATATCATGCTATTTCATGCATGGGATCGCTTTTAACTCTGAAAATTTACACAATATATTGAGCAATGTCTGCACAGTTAATCTCGGTCCTTAGAATTTCAAGAGCTAAAAGCGAAAATGAAAACCGTGCTTGGTAATCCAGATATGCATTCGAGGAGGCTATGAAAATTATATTCCGGCGCTTTACTATGTGTCCTCAATGTTAACACATTACGGAAGGGAGAGGCAAAAACATCTAGTGTAAATAAAAGAAAATATAAACATGTGCAGTATACAAAAGCATAAGTTAATAAGGTTAATAAGGTAATATACGCATTGTATCAATACAAAGCAAAACTCCATAAAGCTGCTTTTTGTTCTGTGTGACTAGTTGTTTACCGTTAAAAAAAATACGCAAAGCATGTCAAGTGCACTCACATATATTTAACGAAAGCTTTTTGAAAAGGAAATTAACCACGGTGGAAGTAATTAACAGCGAGCAGCGATTCCAAGCTAACCTGCATTTATGGTGTAAAGCAACGGGTATGTTATCTCGTATACCAGCGAGAAACATCAACACCCTTTTGGCTATGGTTAACGCTATATAGAGATATGGAGCCAAAACCACGATCTCATAATTAGGCATCATGCAGTATAGATATTATAGAGCACAGCTCTTTGGCACCCGTCACAGCGTTGAGCGTTGGCGTGCCTCTTCCATCGTCGTAACCAAGAGAACCAACACAGCGAAAGAAGAAAGCAAATGAGGAGAGGATGGCAAAAGGGTGAGGGGGAAGGCAGAGTACCACACATGACTACGAGAAGACACCATAGTACTCTCAATCTGTACTGCTGAAGCAGAAACTTGTTGCCAATGTGGCAGTTAGCGCCATCGAAACGGCAGCTAATCGCTGTCGTTGAGATGATCCTGGTGTTCACACCATCGAGGCCGAAGCTTATCGCTGTCACCACTGACGGACCACCGAAATGAAAATAGTGTGCAGCTGTACTCAATTTTTGCATTAGGCAGTATCATAATCAATTTTTTTAACGCAAAGCTGTCTTAGTCTATCCTGTGCTGCCGTTGTCGTTGTAACAGGCGTTACACAGGTCACGTGACCAGAGGGGGAGTGAGAAAAATAAATAAAAACAATGATGATGCTTAAAATAATGATGATGATAACGGCGCTCGAAATGACAATCGAATACACTCGCGTGCTTACAGCTTCACTGTCCAACAGCTTTCAAGGTGAGGAACTGGCCTTAATTTTTCTTTTTTTGCGTATCTCATGTTCCGCGAAACGGAGGGTCGAAGCAGAGTGTGACATTGCCAACGTGTATTCTGTCGCCGCTTCTCGCAGAAGGTGGCCGAGATGATTAACCCAGTGTATGCCAAGGCGCTGGCCGAGCGCATTCAAGAACACGGCGTGCTGCCCTCGTACTCCGAATACTGGGCCGACCCTGAGAAGGTGCCGTCGGAACAGCACTACGTGATCAAGAGTTCCACCGGAGGGGCCGTGCCTATCATCATCTGGGCGCCTAACGGAGACGTTGTGGCATTGGAGACCTCCCTGAACTCCGTGTGAGTATGGAGAAAAAAAAAACAAAACAACTTCCAACGGAGAATTCCATTCGCTGATAGCTCTGGGAAAGAAGCTTATATGTATTTAAAACAATCGGTGTGAACAACAGCAGCACGAATAAACATTGAATAATGATGTCTAGAAGTCTCACTGCGAAGAATATCAAAATTGTCTGCATACTTAATGTAAACACGATTATTAGGTATTAGTCCTAGCCTGCAATACGCGTAGTTCTATGGGTACACACCAGGGGCGTAGCCAGAAATTTTTTTCGGGGGGGGGGGGGGGTTCAACCATACTTTATGTATGTTTGTGCGTGCATTTGTATGTGTGCGTGTATATATACGCAAGCAAAACTGAAAAATTTCGGGGGGGGGGGGGTTGAACCCCCCCAACCCCCCCCCTGGCTACGCCCCTGGTACACACAGTTGAAAAGGAGGATATATATTGCCTGACACAGCGACATGGTGTTGACCTTCTACAACTTTTGTCTTATTATCGCACCTCGATAGCAAAGTTAGGTTATTATTATGAAAGTTTTCTCGAGATTGGTTCTTGATATGCTACCACACGTGAAACTTGCGACGTCACAGTGACGCCATTTTTGCCTCTACAACAAAACAGAAACATGCACGTCTCTCGATTACTGATGGTGCCACCATATCGTTTCAGTTATGCTTGGACACGTCAAATCGGTTTTATATTTCACTCCTCATTAATGCATTCCACATAAGCTAGCTTCAGTCACGTGTATGCAGCCCTGCACGTCTCCACCAGAAGCGATGGCTGGGCCAAAGAATTCAATGGAGCTCGCAGCTGTGTACGTACTATTGCGATGAAACGAAATGCGAACAGCACAAAGCGTGGCTTTCGGCACAGTCAGCGCAGCCTGGTGTTGACTGGCTAGTTTGAGGATACTTGCCCGACTCCAATATGCCTTGGTTTATCGCTAGGCGAATCTGTGCTTTCAGTCGGTATGCCCGCTGTGCTAGAAACTTGTTCCGGCTGGCATTATCGCACGGCGTGTGCTTATCTTCCAGTCATACCTAGCACCAGCCAGAGCAAGACTCTAGCGGTACGGTGACACCTACTGAAAGCACAGATTCACCTGGCAATAAACCAAGGTATATGATAGTTAGGCACATATCCTCAGACCAGCCGACAGACGCTAGGCTGCGCTGACTGTGCCAAAACCCTTGGTTTTCTAAAATGATCTGAAATTGAAAATGCAGGACTCCGTATCATAGCTCATGCGTTTGTCGTGAGCGGGGTGAGGTGAAAATGAGTAAAATATGGCGATCTCGACTGGGCGCAGACTCGGGTCGCAGGTCCTTTCTGAGACGAAAGGCATCATCTACAACAACCTGATGAACGACTTCGACATACCGAACCAGACCAACTTGTGGGGCTTCCCGGGGTCGCTGTCGTCAAACCTGCTGGGGCCCAGCCGCAGGCCCGTCACCTCGCTGGCGCCTGTATTCCTCTTCCGCAAAGGGGCGCTGGTTGCGGTTGCAATGGGAGTTGGTGGTGGCTTCGCCATAACCGGCACTGCACAGGTCTGGTCATTTAGCAATGTGTAACAATATCCTATTCCTTTTTTCCTTTTCCTCTGCCGAAGGATAAGGATGGGCTGGAGCGCTTACGGCAGAAATTCCCAAAATAATGAGAAGCAATCTACTGCTGTGCCTAAAGCGCAAAGTGTACAACCACTGTACACTGCCAGTATTAACATATGGGGCGGAAACTGTGAGGATAACAAAGAAGCTAAAAGAAAATAAGAATCACACAACATGCAATGGAACGTAAAATGGTGGGCATAACATTAAAGGAGCTCTGCAACACTTTTTCAGCATGATCAAAAAGCGCTGCTGATTGGTAGAACACGTGAGCCAAAATCACAGCACGTGGCCTGGAAATTACAATCAATTCTCAAAGTCAGCTAGACATTGCTCGCTCTTCTCTCGGCAAATGATGCCATAAACCCAAATGACTGCACCCAGGCCCGTAGCCAGGAAATTCTTTCGGGGGTGGGAGGGGGGGAGGGGCACTTGCTGAAAAACTTGACACCTACTTCACCAAAATTTCAAGGGGGTGGGGGGTTGGGCCCTAGACTCCCTCCCCCCCTGGCTACCGGCCTGACTGCACCATAAACACAAAGTCCACGGTTGTTGGCTTATTTGAGCATCGTGAGCTGCATAGTCACCGCGGGATTATGCCACACACCTGCACGCACGCTCATGATCACACTGAAAGTAAGCCGCGCGTTCTAAGCAAAAAAAGAAAATAAAGTGCTCAAGGTCATGACGCGTGCTAATGAATTGACATAGCTTCTTGCCCCCTTGTCACCCTCCCCTCCCCCCTGCATAGCCTTCAGTGCACTCAGCGGTACAAAAGGAGAGAGAAGGCGCTTAAAGCGTACGACAAATCCCTTTAACTCCGCTCGTACTTGATGAATTATTAAAATTTTAGTGGCATTCGATTCACAAGGCAATAAACTCCTTTAATGAAGCAATTGGATGATTACTTGGAAAAGTATTGCAGGACCCCTTTAAGAGACGGGAAGAGAGCAGAGTGGATTAAGGAACAAAAAGGGGTAGCTGACAAAAGTGGATGAGAGCAGGCCATGTAATGAGGACAGGTAACCGTTGGTCAGTTAGAGCTACAGAATGGATATCAAGACATGGGAAACATAGCCGAGGACAGCAGATGGTTAAGTGGGGTGGGGAAATCTGAAAGTCTGTAGGTTATAAAATGGAACCAGCTCGCACATGAAAGGGTATAATTGGGGATCACTGGGTGAGCTCTTCGTCCTGCAGTGGACATAAAAAGTAGGCTGAAAATGATGAACATCCTTTTGCTACTTCTCCAGGAAAAAAATTTCCGTGCGTGTTCCATGAAAAAAAAGAAAAGGAAGAAAAAAGTTGCAAGTAAAGTTCAACTGCTTTCGAAATCTGTTTTGCTGTGAAACAAAAAACAGACGGGAACCATTACAGTTTCATTATACGTAGTCTTCTTGTATATATCCCTGTTAAGACAGTGCGCACGACACCGTCCAGCCAATCAAAGTATGCAGTTCCAGTCGAAGCGGCGCAGCTCCCCTGCCCCCCTGATGGATCTTTTGCGTGACGAAAGATGTCCGGGACATTTGCTCTCCGCTTGAGCCGCAATCGTCAACTGCCCTCGCATGCTTTCACTTGCACATGAACATAGGACGGTATACGGATGGCGACGGCAAAAATGCACTCGGAGTACCCATATGACTGCTACCACAATAATACAAAATAGTCTCAGCCATTTTTCGAGAACACAACCAGTGGAAGTGCTTCAACTGCCGCTTCTGCTAACCAAGCTACCCAAGCAGAGGCTCCGCGATGCCGATGCCAGGGGCTCGCGCTGCTGAGGCAGAATGTCACGGTTGCTGCCGAGACGCACATGCATGTCTCTCTCAAATTGTTTGCCTCATATGCAGCTATATCGAAACACCTAAACGGCACTGGTCGAATTCCTCATTATGAAGTAACGTGTATTGTGAGTGTTGGTGAACTTTTTTCCAGAAACCAGCAAATTCGCAGTTGGAACGTCAGAAAGTTCATCATATGTTGATTGTAAGCATACCTGTAATTATCAATTATCAATCACTGTCTCAAAGTTGTATCTGCCGGTCATCGAGTCTGCTGTCACATGAGAGGAAAGAAGCGTTCACTATGAAGAGGGAATTCACGTGCGCAGGTGTTGCTGCGAAGTCTGCTGTTCAGTCGGTCGCCCAAGCAGGCAATCGAGTGGTTCCGTGAACACCACCAGCTGATGCCCAACACGCTCTTCGTTGAAGCCGGAATGGACTACGTGAGAACTTCCGTTGCTCAGATTGATTACCGCATTGTATATGCTCAAATGCCGTAACTGCCCCCCCACCCCCCCTCTCACCACAGTTGGACATTGCAAACTAAAAGCTAAAAACTTACAGGATCCCTTATGCATTCACGACGACTTGAAGGCGAAAGCCATCTTCTTTTTCTTCTCAGTCAATGTATTGATCCTCCCCCTTCCAAAAGCTTTCTGCACCTCGCCTGGTTTTGCACTGCCTCCATGATTGGCCAACCAGTGATCAAGTGACGATGTCATGTGATGACGTCATCATGTGACATTCACGTCACAAAGTTTGGTGATCTGTGACGTCATGGTGACGGCATCACGTGATGATGATTCTTTTGACGCCGACTTCATGGGACACAACGGACGTTGACGGTCAATTTTCATGTTTGATGAGGCATCTATACTCTATCTCAGAAGTTCCCTTCAGCACTGTGGAGGCTACAGCGCCCCTTAGCCAATAGGAAGGGTGAAAATTGTTTGTGATGTACTCATCTGCGCCGCATTGTCTGCTAAGTGTCCCCATGGTGGTGGTGGTGAAAAACTTTATTTGTGCGAAGGCCAAAAGGTAAAAAAAATATTCAAAAAATTAAATGGTATCTGCGTGCCCGCGCTGGGCGTGTAAAGTGAGCAGACGGCAAAAAAAGAGAACATGACTGCACCCATTGACGCAGGTGCCGTCCGCCTCGAATTTATCACGTTGTCGTGCGCTGTGTGGCCCGTAAGTTCCAAACTGACGCTTGTATTTGCTTTAGATTCATTTCCTGATGCTTTGGCAGCAATGTATTAGTGGCTATATTACGCTGTTTTCGTTAACCTTTATCAAATGCTCGGCACGACAGGCTTAGCAGATATAGATAAGCAAGTCTGATCTCGCCAGTAATGACAAAACGTACCTGATGCTTTTTCCTCATCGTGACATGGCACAAAACGATAGCTCATTTCACCATTTATTTCTTGCTGTCAGCACTGTGGGCAAGTAACAAGCGCAACTTCGGATCGAAGAGGGCGGTCACGTCTGCGTGGGCGTTGCCATGTTGATTTGAAACCACAGTTACCGGCGGTTACTCATAACAACAATTAAAGAAATACGATGTAAATGCGATGAAGAATAAACATATTGCGCATCAATGTGATGTAACATGTGCTAGACAAGTGCAAAGGTCTCAACCCTGCGAATTGTAAGGTGATTAAATCTGGCACTATGTTTTGCTGCGCAAGCATGTGGCTTGCTTACACCCCGTAGCTTGCTGAACGGTAGTGGTGAAATGGAGTATAATGCTTTCGTCTTAATAAACCTAGCATGCAAGTTATGCAACCCCGGGTTACGCTATATGAAAAGTATGAAACAGTCGCATGGTGCAAGAGTGATCAAATTTTCAAACAAAAGGCCATGCGCACTTTAACCAAAGGGAGCTACAGTGCGAATGGAAGTTGACGCCAGACGCACAAATTACCCTGCTCAATATGTTGCTATGCTTGTTGGTTCATTGATTGTTCCAGACCACAAATATTATGGCCACTCAGCACAAATCGACCAATAGAGAAGAGAACAAGGTGAATGCTAAACTTTCGACTGTTTCAAAAGCCTGCAAACATGCACTACAGCACCAACATCGCACTTTCAATAAAACAATTCTCTCACAGGAGGAGGACAATCTAACGGGTATATGTACGCAATGTACACGCAAAACAATTTGGCAGAGCTTGCTATACGTGATGCACATGGTTTTTTAAAAAGTTTAAAAACATCGTCGGAGGCAATTTAAAGGTCCTGTAAATGTCTTAAGTTTCTCACGCATACGACAGGGAGTGCTAACTACACCTGTCATGAGAGAAGCTGCAATTGGAAACCTTTTACCATTCAATTCTGATTGCTTGATAAATACCGACAAAAGTTCAATGAAGAAAGTTCATTTCACGCAGTTTTTGTATCACAATGTTTGGCTAATTCCTACAAACTGTCACCAGAAATGTCAACACCTCATGTGTCCCCATGATGATGATGTGTGGATTTTACTGGCGCAAGGGCCAAAATCTGGCCAAAGAGCGCCAAGCAAATGGTTGGGCATGAAGTTTCAATGAAACGATGGGACTAATGGTAACATGAAACGGCTGTATAGTGGCCTAAAACTAGTCGCTGTGAGGGCGTAAAATGCATGTACGATGAAAGTATGTTGTGGGCTGACGTATGTGATACAGTACGAAGAATGGGCTATATGTGGTTGATGTAACAAAGCTTGCCAAATACTGTGGGCACAACGGCCTCTCTAAGCTCTTGCGCACAAGGGCATAGAGGCGTGTGCTTGTTATGTGATCTCGAAACATCAGTCTCCCAGGGGAAGGCCGTGTTACGAGCGTCTAGGGCCAATGATCTGCAATGCAAAAGTCAGTTGAGAACAGATGTGATGCTGAAAAGTGATTCAGTGCCGAGAAACATTGCTGGGTGTAAACTACAGGAAAGTGCCTTTTTCTCTCATGCTCAGCTTTGGGCATGTGTCCCCATCAATGACTCCACTCTTCACTTTATGCGATTGCAAAGGGTACAAAAATTATTGCTGTGTAGTTCCCTTGCCCTTGTGAACACATTTTTTTAGTTGACTGATGACCGAATTGCATGTGTGGCGCAGGGCCAGCAGTCATATCTGCGTTTCCAGTCTCACGACGTGCACTTGCAGCAACAGTGGACAGGCACCGTGGTGGCCATGACGTGGGAGGCGGGGCGCATCTACGTGGCGTACGACTTTCGGAACACCGTGCGGTCAAACACTATCGTCGGCGAATGGTGCGTGTAGCCCTTTTTCAGGAAAGGTTTTGATTAAGGGTTAATGGTACATTTTACAGCAGGCACATTAACTCATCACTTGCACATCTCGTTGCGAGTTTTAAAGAGAACAGATAATGACAATTTCACTGGGATCAGTGCACATAAAAAACTGCCTGTATTGCTGTTAACGAAGAGCATTACAAAACATAGTTTAAAATCAATATATTCGGTATACAAGCTTAAAACGAAATAACTATGAGAGTTCATAAATTTCATCCAATCATCAAACAAGAAAGTGGCATGTCTGTGTGTTTATTTTTGTGGTACATGCATTTACACTTTTAGGGACCCAACAAAATTGTTAAAGGGTCCCTAACGGCATTATAACATCAAAAACTCTAAATGGCAACAGCATGAGAAGGGAATATTTAGTCATCAAAAGTGGTCTTAGCATGTATCCATATAGGTATATGTTATGCTTTGTGCCATTATATGTCATGCATTGTATATTTTTATTTTTATTTTCACTCACTGTGTTCCAAATTGTGTTTTCGGTATAATGTGCATAATTTATAGCACAATTTTCAGTGTCTCATATTCATATGCTGCCCGCTCCTGCTTATGGCTTCACCAGTAAATAAAAACTGAAGTCAACTTACGCGACCAAGTGTCCTGCTATTAAACAAGAAAGCAGAAAGGTGTCCATGGATATTGAGTTTATGGAAGTAAGAAGCTTTTGCGAATATATTTCTCATAGAATGAAACCAAAAGCCAAGCTCCTTTTAGAAGTAGTGGTGATATGTAAGGGTTTTTATAATTTTCATACCATACTCACTGGAACGTGTGATAAGATAGGAGCAGAATCCTTATATAATGCGGCCATATTTGAATGTATAAACATTATAAGGCTACTTCTCTTGGAAAATCTTGCACCTGTCTGTACAAATGTGTTGGTTAATGGCTCCCAAAGGTAGGAGTCATGTTCAGTTACTCTAATGCTGAGGGTACACCAAACGAGTGCAGAGCACTGTGCTACAGAGCTTTACCCTGTTTGTATACTCTCATGCTACAACAACCCTTGGCTTCGTGTGTCTCTTATTTTACAGACCAACGTGCAAGCTACGCCTCTGGAACTATCCACGGCGCTTGGATGGTACCGTATTCGCCCAATAGCACAGCCTACACTCATCGTTTACAGAGTGATGGCCACAGAAGATGGTCTGCAGGGACATATGAAAACGCGGGATATGCGTTCAGAATTCCAGTTCAATTCACTAGTTTAAATAGCTGTTAATTTCTGTTCGCAGGGCTGCATACACATATTAAAATGACGTTCATACCGTCATCAGTTTTCACTTGCTGCTTTTATAAACATTATTTTGAAGCAAAGTTTTATCTGTCAAGCTGCCCAGTTTTCCTGACCACGGCTACTGTTGCAGCTGTCATTCCAAATAGGTCACACTTATCCTGGCTATCCAATCAAGGAATTTGAAGTTCTGTACTCCAACAGAGCAGCCCAATAATTTATTATTAGCATAGCCAGGCGGGACAGCTTCACCCCCCTAATACCTCGTCGTTGAAGTGCGTTCTGATCGTAAGTGCCTCGGTGTGAGGGGATCGGGAAGGACACTGCGGTGAAACTTCGCACCTTTAATGGAGAACCCTGAGCACGCCTACGCTTAAGCCCCCACTGCACGCATACTTCTTTCATGCCAACAGCAGCTGTATTTCTCTGCAATTTTCTTTTCCCCGTGTAAATGCATTTTAGACGTTTAGTCTAAAGGAGGTGTTTAACCTTGGGATCTGTTCTTCAATAAAAATTATTACAATCAAACGTGCGCATTGCATTTGTTTGCACAGTCTCCCAAAACCACAATGACATCTTTTAGGGCTTCAGCAGAGTTGGATGGCATTTATTTCAGACAGTGCATGATCTTAGGAAACATTACAAGAGTAACATAATGAAAGATGGATTTATGCAACATTGATACGCAGATGCACCAGGTTCTCTGAAAAAGAAGCGAAGAACATTTCACGGCCACTGTACACATAACTACCATATCGCATTTCATTTCAACACTACAAAGTGTCACAAGCTCGGAGGCACAGTGCCTTCTGCAGAGAATTGAGAATGCTACGACATTACGCAACACGTCTTGCAACTTATGGATACTTTTGACATGGTATAAACAAGCAGACACAGGCCAAGCAATCACACTAAGCACAAACTGTGCATAGAAATGCATGGGGTAATGTAATAAGCCTGTTCCATTCCCATTTTTTTTTTCATTGTGCTTCGTTGGTGGGCCGAGCGTCACTTTGCCTACATCACCATGATTGCTGCCCATTGAGTGGTGGATTAGAAAATAATAGAATCTTGCAAAAAAAAGAAAAGAAAAAAGAAACACTGGGCAAGTATACCATTCATTATATGAAATATACTCCCATTCCCCTAATCTACTCTAAAATAATAATCTCTACTCTGAAGTTGCAGTGCTGCAGACACCTGCTAAAATGATGGGCTGCACCCCAACTGCCGATGTAATTGACCAGCTTGCACAATGAATGAAAACTAAGAGGTATCAATGGCTTGTGCTTTCCTACATTCATGACAGTGGGAGTGATCAACAGCAAAAGAAACGGCTAAAGTTATAAGACACGGTTCTTCAAAGCAATGTGATTAGTACTTCTCAATAAATGGTGCAACTTTTTTTGAGCCTGCTACTATACACTCAATGCGTGTGCATTTTCTGTGATGTTGCTACTAAAGTTAATATATTTTATCTCTATGTGTTAGGTGGGTTGAAGCAAATGCCGTCAAGACCGACAATCTTGATGTACATAATGTCCGTACAGTCAGGAATCCGGAATATTAGATACACAAGAAAACAAGCGACCTTATTACACAAGCCAGCAAAAATGTGAACCAGTCTCAGTCAAGGGATCTTCCACCTTGCCAGAAAGTGCAGAAGTTGTGGTCTACTGCTGTTTAATGCAACAATATGTTAAAGGGACACTGAAGAGAAACAATGAATCGGTTTAGATCGATAAATTTTACTCCGAAAACTAATGTCGTCAATTTTACCATCATAACTTTAAAAATAGAGGAGAAAACCAAGGTGAAATTTTCATTTTTATATTTCGAGCCAAAATCTCAGCACATGACTTCACGGATCTCAAAGCGTTTTCTTTTTATTTTGGCGACATTGGCTCAATGAAATTTCCTGATACTTGGTATGTTACGTTTCTGGCCCCCTCAGAGGCCAAATTATTTCATTTTTACCGATTAGGGACTATGTAGGACCTCGTAGACTCCGTCAAAGTCTATGAAGTCACGGCAACTGGTGCGGGAACTTTAAGGTGGCATCACCACCCGCATTTTCTTTTTGCGCAATCTCTCGCCAGCCACACGTCTCCTCATGGTAAGCGTGGCGATTTTGGTATTGTCAAAGAGTAACTTACTAATATGAGAAAAATCGGTTTTCTCTTTAGTGTCCCTTTAACGACACACGGCCGAAAATGATGTGGGCAAGCTGAATGCACAGATTCATACTATCACTGTGATGCCATTGTTGTTGTAGGTGGCACGCTGCACACAAATTGCACAGGACCATCGGCTTTGAACAGTAGATGAGTTTCCTGCCAAAGCTGAGAAATGCAATCTGCCTTTGCACTACAGCATGGTGGTGCAACAGAGGCCAAGTAGTAGAGATTGTTCCACTATGGGCAGAACCTTTAAAGTGCAACAAAAGCCTTCAGTACTTCACAAACTGAAGGAAACGGCTTGACAACTAAAACTCACTGCAAAGACTTGACAGAAGACGAGTGAGAAGTTTGGCTCTGTGTCTGTGCACAAACTTTTGAAAACCCTTTTTAAAATTCTTCATTAAGTTTCATTAAACTTGCTGAGATTATGTTTAGTGTACTGATTTCAGATATGCAATTATTTCTCTAGTGGAATGTGTAGTTTTTAAAATATCCATTTCATGTGGTTTTTGAGAGCAAGATTTTTCTCTAAACTGAGAGAGTCAAAAAGTAAATCAGCATATCAGAATAATCTGGAGTTAGAACTGTATGCAGGAAAACAAGAATGGACGCTCTATGCCCATTTGAACAAAAGTTATGGTATGCTGAACATTCATGATTAGAATTTCAGCTGTACATCAAGTTACTTGTTAAAGATTAAGTTATCATAACTTTTCTTCTAATGTGTTTACAACATCCATTTGTGTTTTATTGCACACAGTTCTCATTCAGTATTCTCCCAAAATGCACGTAAAAGGTTTGATATTCTAAAAAACTGCATAATGTATGAGAAAAATAATTGCACAGTTGAAATCAGCACACAAATATACACAAACTCAGCAAGATTAATCAAAATCAGTCAAAAATATTAAAAACATTTAAAGAGCAGTGTCCCCCCTTAAATAAAGAAATCCATATGTTATTGCGGGCACGAACACTGATAAAAGGCAGTGTACTTACATAGCTGGTTTACAGCTGCGAGTCTTCGAGGTCATTCTGACGTGCAAAAAGCTTCAGGGTCAGGGCACTGAGAAAAGCTGGGATGCTGTCATACTTCTCGAGGTAAGTGCTTGCTAGTCCGCCGAGCTGGCGCAGATAATCTGTCTCCAGGACGTTCATCTTCTGCTGGGCATTCTAGAGACAACAGAACACAGCAGTGTCCCCCTGCTGCTTTGCTCTGACCAAATGGCACAAGTTACGTAGCATAATGGGCCCAAGCTGCAGTAAAATACGTCTGTTTGTTTGTTTCAATACGTACTTTGAAAATTCAGAAATTTTAAATTTGTGTCGAAGTGAATTTGAATACTGCAATATAACCTATTAAATATTCGAAGTGCTCAAATATTCACGAAGGCCTAGCAAGCTCTCAGTTGACCAGGCGTACATTAAGTGTATGGACATACATTACATGTAGAGTCGTGAGCAACGTGATAGGGAACACCAAACTGAACATACCGTTATGTGTGTGACATCTTGAATTGCAAGAGATACCTTTCCGCTTGAGAATTTAGTGTTATGAATGCTTTTGTGCTTGCCAACTGTGCTTAGCCACTATGGCCTTCAAGAGGTATTTTCAGTGTTTTCTCTTATAGTACTCACGACTGTACATATACACATCAAATGCACGTACCCCAAAATGAACTCCACACAAGCCTCATAGTATTTCACTTTCTTTACAAATGAGCAAACATTCGACGTAATATTTCAATGTAATTTTTCTTGAACATTAGTATTCGACTTGATTAAGACGCTTCCCTACTCAAACACTCCTTCGGCTTCTGAACTGATGCCGGTGCAATTACTCCACTGCTTACCTGGAACAGCAGGTAGTCGTCGGGCGAGTCGGCATACATGTGAGTCAGCCTGTAGTGGCCCTGACTCAGCACATCAATCCGGTAGCCAGTCAATGCATAGCAGCCTTGCCGGAAGTCTTGACTGGTGCGGCGAAACGCGTCCACGAGCCGCCGGTTCTTGGCTTCGGCCGAAGCCAGCTGATCTTGAAGGCCTGTGCAAGGCAAGAGATAAAGACTTTGTAGCCATCTTCACTAGTCATTCAGGCATTTACAAACACAGCAGACTGACGAAATGATTATATGCAAAAAAAAGTATCTTTGTTCATCTCAGATGCAGTAGAATCTCAATAAGCCAAAATAGCTTAAATGGCACTGCTGCTTTATTATTTATTATTTATTTTATTTACCAATACCTTACAGGCCTCACAGAGACGTTGTGTAAGGGGCCTCAGATACAAAAATAAAAACAAATTAGGTTATTATCAAAAACAAAGGCAAGTACACAAAAGTAGGAACAAAGTAGTTTGACATCAAGGACAACGGCAAGTACAGCAAAATAGGTGTAAGTAGAAAGCTAGTGATATTTGACGTTACATTACGAGACATTATGATTCAGCAAGTGTGAAACACAAGGGAAATGCACAGTGCATTAGACATACGGAATGCATTACACATTACACAGTATGCAAATTGCACAGATTGCTGGTATTAGCTAGTATATAATGGAGCACATCACAAACAAACCTTAAAACAACAGCATCAAGCTGCTGATAAAAAAATAGAAATGAGGAAACGTATGAATCATAAGAATAAAGAGACCAGCTAAGCATTACAAATAAAATAATTGAGAAGGTGCTCGCGAAATTTCGCGAGCATTACTCTGTAGGGCAATGCTGTTTGGAAGATCGTTCCAGGGGCGAATGGCACATGGGTAAAAGGGACACAAAACAGAAAAACAATTTTTCTTGTAAATTTTCTGCAAAAGGTAAACTACCTTTTCACAATACCGGAAGCACCAGTATGCAAGAAGACGCTTGGTAAGTGAGAAAATGCAAAAAAAGAAAATACAGGGGGCGATGCCACCTTGAAGTTCCCACACTAACATGCTGTGACGTCACAGATTTTGAAACCATTCACAAAGGCTTACATAAGCTCTCAATTGGCAAAAATGAAGTACATTGCCATCGGAAGGGGCCAGAGACTTGAAATACCAAGTTTCAGGAAGTTTTCTTGGCCCAATGTGGCAAAAACACGAAAAAGAAACTATCTTGAAATCCATGACGTCACACAGATGTTTATGTGCCAAGACTTCAGTGTGAAGTTTACAAATTAAACATTTACCCTCATTTTCTCCTCTATTATTAACCCTATGACAGTGAAATGAACAACACTTGTGTTTTTTAACATTAATTCATCTGCTTAAATTGAATCATTGTACACTCAAACCTCGTTATAACGAACACGGATATAACGAAATTACTTTCGTGGCAGATGCAACTTTGTTATAATGAGGTTTGAGTGTACCTTAGTGCCCCTTCAGTCAGAACAGTTCTTTTACCAGGTTGGTTCTGTGTATTTGGATAATGCAAAAAAAAAAAAAAAACTTTCGTTCATGAAAATAAAAGTTTTTGCAACTCTCTGTAAACAGAACCAAAGAAGCAAGCCTTAACGATTTTCTCCCAAAAGAGGGACAGTTGAAAATGTATTCTAGCAACACCACTCTTCAATTTAGGAAGCCATCACTGGGAAACTCACTCTCCAAGCATTACTGGTTGTTTGACCACTGACTGGAGCAATATGAGTTTTGTGTTTTTTTTAATACACCAATGGTGACTCTTTGGCGTAATACTGACTCTTTAAAACTGAAGCTAGCAGAGCATAGTCCGTCCAATAGTGATCAATAGCACCTCATACCATGGTTGCAAACAAGCAGCTATAGCATTGACTTTTTAAGCATAACATATATTTAACAACATTCGGAGGGCACGAAAGAAGGGGATAGGATCAGGAGGCTCGTTTCTTTGTGAGACACAACCTAATGAAATCAAAAGAGAAAGGTTGCCGTAACTCGATTGGCAGAGCATCGAATGTGTAAGTTCGAAGGTTGCGGGTTTGGTCCCCACCGGTGCAAAGGTGTTCTTTCGTCCCCCTTAATTCCTTTCTGTTTATGTCATGATTACTGCACTACAGTTAAAAACTAAAAGTAGTGTGCCCTTTGCTTTCCTTGACTTCATTGTCAGTTGGCTACATTAAATTAGGAGAGTGTATGACAGAATTGCTAATTGGAAGACTTTTTTCAAGGTCCTGCAATGTTCCACTTAACGAGATTGTAATGTACCAAAATTCTGTCTGAAGTGAATATCAAATATCATTAACATTCTATGGAATACTCACACAAACCTAGTGACATTCATAATTAGTACTAGAAGACAGTACTGCAATGCGTACATGAACCTCATGTATAATTGCAGCATGATGTAGTAAACAGCATGGGCTTTTAAACAGAGTACCACCTGCCTCTCTTTGAGATTCTTTTTTATGGCTTTTCAATGCATAGCCCTATGCACTGCTATATGCAATGGCCTCAGTGAGCCTTCATAGTCAAATCAGTCGGTAGCTGCTAACAAAAAGCCACGCACACATGACTGTCGTGTCCGTACTGTTTTAAAAATAGCCTGAGGAGCTTCCAGAGAAGAAAAAATCAGAGCCGCTCACTTTTTCGGTCGGGAAGTGCACCATCCTGGTCCAGCTTCAGCTGCACCTGGGCAGTGACATCCTGACAATGTCCAAACTCCTCCAGGACCTGTCAGTGCAAATGATGTGACAAATGAGAGGAATATATAACCAGTTATTGCGCATACGTTGCACATTCTGCATCGAGAAGCCTTTATTGTTTTTACACTTGTGTAGAAGGAGGGGTGATACCTCCTGGAATCTTACAAAGTCAACCTGTCTGAAGCTCGTGCAAAGTGCTCTGCATTTTAACACAAGAAAAGTTAAATGCAACCTTATCTGCTATACGGGTGATATGTTTCCCAAATGCAAAATTATTCTAATAACAACTTTGTGCTGACCTCTGCTTTGTTATATTGAGGCTTGACTATACTTTCCAAACTGGCTATTAGTCAGGCTTGTTTATACATGCAATATAATGAGAAAAACCGACCGGCAAGACAAGCAAAAGAAAAGCAAGACAAAAGAAAAAGCAAGACAAAAGACTGAGTGAACAGATGAACAGATGGCAAAAAAGAGAAACACTAATGGTGTCAGACTTACCTTGATCCTAGCGCGCAGCCTCTCATTCTCCTCTTCCAATTTGTTTAGATTTTCCACACGTTGACGAAACGCCATCTCCAAAGGATTCTCTGCTAAATGCACGATACGGTAGCTCGGGTCCTCCTAGGATGAAACGCTCTCTCTGTCACAAAGACATGCCTGTGTTTCTTTTCACTCTTTTTTATGTTGAAGCAAGAAAAAAAGTGCAAACAACATAAATTAAAAAAAGAATATATTTAATCACAAGCACGCCACAAAGATGAAGTGAATGATATTAAAGGGACACTAAAGGCAAATAACAATTTATGTCAGAGTGAAAGCTCAATGTATGACAACGTCTAAAACGGCAGTATTATCAACAGCAGTGCCCTACTTACCGAGAAATTAAGCTAAATGTATCACACGATGAGTGCCACGAGTGGAACATTTTGGAAGTGATCCCGATGACGTGGGAGAGTCCGACTACAATTAATCACTAGTAATCAAACTAGTTGCAATAAAAAAGAACCTTTCGTGCATCAAGAGACGTAATAAAATGCTGCTTGTTCGTTTCTGTTTGATTCGTGGAAAAAAGAACCTCTGTGGCGTTGCCATGGGGAACGGCGCACGTGGTTCAAAGGTTCCATTTTCGCCGAACTGCGCTTCGCCTGGCACCCTGCTTTGCTCACGCGGTCGCGTCTCAGTGGTAGTTTTGGTATCGCGTACTGCCGCGTGTGTTTTGCACGCTTGTGAAAGTCGCTCTGACAGAAAGTTCGTCAAAATGCCGCATGCATGTGATGTTGCCGGATGCCCGAATGGTGCACGCCGCCGCGCAGTAAAGGCGGGCAACGTTGGGCACGGCAACAGTGACGTGCGAAATACCGCTTTCACGCGGGTGATTTGAAGTGCGCTGACGCGATGCGGACCACTAAAACGTGATTTTATTTCAAAATAAGCACTTCCTTGGCATAAAAGAGCACTACGAGGTTTCTGGACTGCTATTTCAACAATCAACGTCGACATAATATTTGCCTTTAGTGTCCCTTTAACGTACAACTCGTGCCATACTGGTCATGTGATACTTTTGGTGCCATATGTGTTATCGCCGATGGCGGACACCGCTGGACAGTCGCATTCCGCTTCTCATTAGCCACGAAAAACTTTCGCTTAAAGGGGACCTGCAATGCTTTTCCAAGTAATCCTCTAATGGCTTCACTAAAAGAGTTTATTACCTCGTGAATCGATTACCACAAAAAAATGTTTAGAATCTGTCAAATACGAGTGGAATATAGGGATTTGTCGCACGCTTTAAGCGCTTTCGCTCTTCTTTCGTACTAGTGAGCGCACTGAAAGCTATACAGGGAGGGAGATGACAAGGGGGCAAGAAGGTGCATCCCTTTGTCAGCATGCGTCATAACCTTGAGCACTTCCTTTTATTTTTTCTTCAAATGCGCGGCTCACCTTCAGCGTGATTGCGAGCATGCGCGGGGGCATGTATATGGCGGCATCCTGTGGCAGCCATGCTAACTATGCAGCTCACTATGCTCAAATCAGCCAACGACCATAGACTTTGGGTATATGGCACAGTAATTTGGGTACATGGCATTCTTTGTAGAGAGAAGAGGGAGCGATTTCTGGCTAACTTTGAGAATTCATTGTAAATTCCAGGTCGCGTGCTGCGCTATAATGCTTGGCAGTGTTCTCAGGAGCCTCGACTACCGATTGGCAGCGTTTTCTGACCATGCTGAAAAAATGTTGCAGGGCCCCTTTAATAATTAGTACTACTACTGTGCGAACAAAAAAAAAAGTTCATGTACACTTACCGGCTTAGCATCAGCAAATCTGTCGCAGGGAACAAAAACATAAACAAACCAGGTTAGAACACCTGTACATGCAGGCGCAAAGTGGTAGCCACCTGAAGAATGAGAAAGAATACAAACACTCACTGAATGTCGTCTGTTTGCACCTCCGTGCTGGTTGTAGTGGAATCGGACATCCTCTGACATCGCAGCTCATGCAACTCCTTGTCCACCTGAAAAGCAGCCGACAACATGATTTGTGCAAGGTATGTTCCAACATGGGTACGAGTTATGCTTTGGGTAGTTTAGGAAGAAAACTTTCGCTTGGGAGTGCATGAGGCTGGTCTTTACTGGAGATGCAAGACTAGCTTCGTTTCTATAACACAACCTCTGACTAGCAAGCCACGCTGGCCCGAATGTGTCACATCTAGTGATGCAGAACTATCGATGGTACTATCGATACTATTGATAGCTGAGTCACTATCGAACTATCAATTGTAAAAAAGTCACAGTTTCACCGCAAGGCCCAAGCAATGAATGCGATAGCAAGAAAAGCGGCCCGTGATGGACGCGCTACTATGCTGCAAAAACATCTGCCCCTCGAAAGCACCTACCGCGCGAGCAGAGAGCGGAAGGGCAAGGTTCTCCCTGCGCAAATATTAGAAGAAGCGAGCAAGCTGGCCGACAACTTTTAAATGCGCCCGTTGCGCTCCTCGCGCCATCTCGCTGGTAATGAAGAAACGCTTATAAGCGCCCGCTGTCTCCGAGTCTGCCAGCGGTAAAGGGTGTGCATATAATGCTCGCCGTTAGCTACCTGAAGTATCTGCGCTTTGTGGTGTAGTGGTTAGTGCCGCGCGCTGCGGAGAGATAGGTCGCTAGTTCGATTCCGTGCTTCGGAAGCATTTTTCTTAATTATTTTTCATTGGGACTTTTTTATATATATATACATGCTTATACATATATAGTGCATGACGGCGGCGGCAAAAACCAGCCAAGACTGTCCATATAATTACTGATAGTAAATTCTATAGTACTATCGATAGTATAAAATCAACCGTGCAAACTAATTGTAGCACAAGCTTGGTTCCCCGAGTGCGTGGTACTATATGGTGGAGCAGGAGTACCATGCTAACGGCAAGAAATTTGACATGCTTGTGCTCCTTCACCAGAATGCTTAACACACATATAGGAAACGAAGCCGTTAATACGGTAGAACTGCACTGCTTCAAATTTATATTATATTTTGTGATTCCAAAATAAAAATATCAATAACTAGGTTTGTAAATTGCATGGTGTAACTGGTTACTTTGGAATAGAAGTTTATTGATGTACATATTGCAGCATTCTCACAATGGAAATAATTTATTTCTTTGGCCGAAAAATTGCTCATATATTAAGCGATCTGAGTATTCCTGATGGTTATGTATCGCAAATGTTTTGGCACTATCGCCAGCCGACAACAGCATAATCATTCACAGCACTACAGATAGTATTATTGCTAGTACAGTTGAACCCCTTTATAAGAGGCACGCATGGGGGAGAAATTCTTGTCTGTTATATGAGGTGTCTCTTATAAGCAGGGTACTAAGTTATGCATTTTCCTATCAGCCCTTACTTTCATGTAGCACACTGGTGTCTCTTATACCCCACGTGTCTCTTATATCAGTGTCTCTTATAAAGGGGTTCAACTGTAATACTATCGATAGTTTATCGACAGTAGTACTATCGATAGTTTCTTTACACTATCGATAGTTTTAAAAGTACTATCGATGCTATCGATAATCAATTTACTGATAGTTTTGAGTCACTAGTTACATCCTAGCAAATATTCTGCATTTCACATATTGCCACACACGCTTCACGACCCAATGACGATATCCTGTCGACTGCAATGCTTTGCCACAATGACTGTAAAGCAACTGGCCCAGTTTAACTCCCTTGAGACTTTCTTAGGCGACTTAACAACTAGACTATGCCAACCAATATCGTGGCTCTTGCCCCATTCCTTCTCTGCCATATACGAGCTTCTCCTTTGGTTTTTAACGTGACAGCACCCCAGAGCCCGTGTCGCATAAAATCCAGTGTCGGCACTGGCAGTGTTGTCTGAGAGCGAAAAATCATAATGGATGTGAAGAATAAAAGTCAGGGTTCGAGCCGGAATCGAAGCCGAGCATCCTGCATGGCAGTTAAGTATTCTTCCTCCTTCCTACTACAGAGCTATGCCAGTGCTTGAAACTGCATTGGAAAACGACCCTAAACAGGTGCCATGTCCAGCAAGGAGTCACGTTTATGATGCAATATTGTGTGGCAGAGATATAGAACTGTGCCAGGTGTCACACCAGTGAATTATATAATGAGAGGATGGTTTAAAGAACTGAAATATTGGCAGCGCAAACTAACGGGACACAGAAGGGGAACACAAACAACCGCTTGTTTGTGTTCCCCTTCTGTGTCCCGTTAGTTTGCGCTGCCAATATTTCAGTATGAACCTATACCAACTTGCCCGCCTTTCAGCACTTCTGGTTTAAAGAAGCCCACCCATTACAAAGTGTTCCACCATAGTTCATTATCGTCATCAGCCACAACACAAATAAAGTGTGCAGCTACCTACATGCACATATTGCCTTACAGACACATAATGGATACTTTGCTACATCGCAAAATGATGATCAATTATGGCATACTTCACTACTGTGTTTGCTGTAGGCACCCTCAGAAAGTTTACAATGGACTTGTCTCGATCGCACCTTCCCTCACAGCACAGTTTGCTTTTCCACCGAGAAGCGGAGTATGGCAAGCACATGAGAAAGCAATGTGCATCTTAATGATGAACAGGGCTCGATAGTGCTGTAGGTGAAGCTTGAGCAAAAACCAGGTTTCTTTATTCCTTTTCTCACTCTCGTTGCCCTGTATTGTGTTAGGTCAATTTCTGCGAACCCTTAAAGCCCAGGGAAGCAGCTAAAGAAAGGTATTGCTTTAAAGAAAAGAAAGAAAAGAAAAAAGTGGTGCCTCTACTTTCTCCAGCTACACCTGTCAAGCCCAGAACAAGAGCAACGACCCACCTGCTCCAGGGAGTGGCGATAGTCGGTGAGCACATTTTCCAGAAACTGGATCTGCTTGGCAGCCGCAGCTGGCCAATTGGGGCCGGCTTCTTTCTGGTAGCTCTCAATCATGGCCCGGTATGCCTCCCTTTCCTGATGAGAACAACAGAAGAACTCTTTAACTTACTATACTCGGCGACAACTTATCTTGACAGTGGAGTGAAGGCTACGGAGGCGGGGCTTCCGCCCATTCGTGTTTCTCCGCAAGTAGTACGGCAGCTTGCGGCTGATTTCGGTTTTGCTCGCTCGCATCGTTAACGCGCTTAGAAAAACATATACGCAAAAAATATGAATGAGGTGACATTTCAATTGTCCACTGTACATTATCGTGTCATATTACGAGTATATTTTTCTTGGAGAACTAAACAGCGCATTTTCGGCCGCACACTGACCCACTACTAGAGTGTACCAGATAGGGGTAGTGGGGCGAGGGAGAGCCGGCGGCAATGGCGCGCAGTGAGCATCAAAGTACGGAAATTCTAACCAGCCGCGTGGCGGCGTTGCTGTGCCTTTCACCTGGCACTGGCGGCGCGCATGCCGGGCTCACTCAGTTGGAATGTTTGGCGCGCCTCGACATGTTCTACAGAACTTTTTGGCATTATCGCCCTTGCGTACTGTTTTTTGAGTGAAAGTCTCGCAAGGTGAGCAAACCACGTCACAGAAATTACTGTTTTCCATCTGGTTGCAAGACAGGATACGGTGGTGTGAAAAATGTCCCTAAACTGTCTGTTTGGTGTGCCCGAAGACATCGAGCGTCGTCGAGTGAGGGAGTGGAATCTCCGCTGTGCAGACAAAAACGACTGACGCTGTCTGCGAACTTCATTTTGAAGCAAAGTATATATTGAGGGACAAAGTACAAAGTCTGAAGCAATGTATATTCTTAGGCCTAAGAAAATCGATGAGCTGCTCATGTAGGGCAAGTTGGATGAAGCACAGCAATGTTTGGTTTTAACTCCAGCTCCTTGCAGTCACCACTTGTATTTAGTTGTGGAAAAGAGTGACTCACGGCTGGTCTGCTACATGGCGGGTTATGTAGCCACGAAATTTGTTTTGAAGTGTGACTGTTCATCATGCAGGGATCTTCATCTAAATCAAAGTGAGGCAGCGGAGAATCGGCTCCCATCAGGGTTCACAGAGCAGTGTGACCGGGGCGGTCTTCTATATCCATCAAAGGAGCTTCACACTTCCATCTCTACAGTTGAAGACCTATTCACAGAATGTTCTAGCGTCAACAGGCTTCAAAGAAACAGCATATCTGATGTTGCGGCCCTTGTAAGCAAGAACTTTCTTCCTTGCAACATCGTGGGCTGTACATTTCACAGTGAGGATAGTCTCAAAGTTGTTTCTTTTAACAGCGAAGCTGTTTAAGCTAGCTGTAATTTGTGTGTTCAGCCTGCCAGAAAAACTATCATAACAAAAAATGGGTATGTCCCACAGAAATTGGGTAAATCCCACTATACTCACCACTGGTCTAAATATTACGAAGGCAACAGCTAGCCCAACAAATCATAAACGCGTATGTGCCACAGAAATTGGGTAAATCCCACTACTTGAACACATGTAGCATTCTTGAACACACAGCAGGACTGCGTGAAAAAACACTGACGAAGGGAAGTACACAGGACGGGCGCCCAGTTTCGCTGTTTCCAGCCTTGCGTGGCTTAGTGCAAGCTTTGCCCATTTTTTTTTAAATGTTCTTACGCGCCTGCACCTTGTGGTTAAAGGCCTCAACAGTGCTAACAGCACTAAGCGTCAGAGGGCCATTAAACTGAGTAGGACTACTTAGATAAAAAAGTGTGCGCAAATTCATGAGCCTTCAACTCGCTCACGCACGTTTGCTGCCGATGTATCCTGTTGTGAATAAAATGTTCCTGCTTGTTTTCAAATGCAATAAACAGTTTTGGCCGACTGATTTGTTGATAAAGTACGCGGATTTACTTTAAAACCGGATAAGAGCGGAGGTGCATGAATAGGTTCGTAGGCGGCCAGCCCAGCGCACTCGCGGCGCCCAGGTGAAAGTCGCAGTGGCGCCATCTTCCGTCGTCGATGCAAATGGCCTCACCGGAGAGCTCGCCCTCGTCCCACTACCCCTATCTAGTACACTCTACCCACTACGTCATGGACGCCATGTTTACTTTGGAAAACGGGTGTGCTGAAAAGGTGGTGTTGTCTAAGAAATGGAAAGAAAAGGAAAGCATTCTTGCAAAGTCAACAATACCTGCATTTTATTTACGACTTCCCGCAACTGTTTGAGTCTCATAATTAATAAAGCAGCATTTATTTCAGCACAGGCAAATGAGAAAATTATCAGTAAACTTAAGTACTATTTTTTTTGGCGCGGTAGCAGACATGCGCTTTGGTTCTGTAGCTTCCACGGTGCTGTCAAGAAAAGTTGTCGCCGAGTATAGGGCTGCTATTCGAAAACTACTACAGCACACACTCAATAAACGGAAACTGAAGGGACCAGGAAAATATGTTCCGTTTAACAGGAGTTCCGTTTACTGAGAGACGAACAGGGGTGCTGAATTCAGGTACAAATCAATCATATCAGAGGCAGCTGTTCCATTTAGGCAGCAGTTTCGTTTAAGAGATTTCCATTTACTGAGAGTCTACTGTACGTATTTGGCAAATAAGAAATAGTAGCTTTGGAATAAAATATTGAATCGAATAAAGAAAAAAAAGCTAAATATCGAATATCGGTAATTTTACTTTCACAGGTCTCAATTTTTGCAACTTTTCAAGCAAAATAAATTTCTGTTGTGGAATGCAGTCGTAAGCATGGTTTATTTTGTTTGTTTGCACAATGTGTGATACAGGGGGTACAGTTGTGTAAATAACTGTAGTACTACGTGCTCGTTTCAGTTGCTGAACTAGAACAGAATCATAAAAACGGACCTTCTGTTGAATATTGTCAATTGGATGCACCGCAAAGCCGCCAGAATGATTGAATTATACAGTAAAGACTACAGCAGAACTTAGTTGATAAATACCCACTTTAACCATACTAATGGTTAAAATGTACCGTAAAAACCGAAATATAGGTCGGACCGGAATATAAGTCGAACCCCCCACTTCTAACTACTGAAAATCGAAAAAAAAAGGTACATGGAATAGTCACCCCAGTAGCGAATGCTTCTGTGGTGCGCTTGATCTGCCCGCGTGCCGCTGTAACCAGAGCTGCCAGCATTGCAGGAAGCAACAAAGAAACAGTATCCCGCAAGATTGGAAGAGCAAGAACACCCGTGCAAAGATAAACTTTCAGTTATTGTTTGTGACTCACGGCTCCCGCTCGTGGTCACGTGCGCTAGCATCCCAACGTATCTTTCACACACTTCAAACCAGATTTCTTCGTGCCTTCGCGAACTCGATCACTGTTTTCTTGAACGCTACGGTGAACTGTCGTCGGCCACCGGTCGAGAACAAGAAAAAAAAACACCTCGGAGCCCAAACAGACTCACAAGACAATAACGAAAACGCAAAGTGAGATTGCCCACGGCACAAGGCTGGTGGTAAACAAAGCGATGCCGATTATTGCAATGGCGATGGAGGTGGTTGGCTTCAGTTGCCCATAGTGGCCAGACTTGCGAAGTTTTTCTGCCAATGACCAGTATATAAGACAGGGGTCGACCTTTTAGGGCTGTTTTTTGAAAAAAAATTCTACCTATATTCCAGTTTTTACGGTAGTTGTGATGGATCCCCAACTGAGTATCATGGAGCCTAATGTATTTGAACTTTTTTAAAAATTATCCTACCAGCTCCTGGAATCCTTCTGCATACAATTTACTCCTAATATGATAAGTCAGGCACTGGGTCCCCTCCCTCAGTTATACGCTAGCGTGTTACTTCTTTCGACGCGTATATAATAAAGACCGCCACACATTCGTTTATTACCCACGACGGTGGTCTAGTGGTTATGGTGCTCAAATGCTGACCCGAAGGTCGTGGGATTGAATTCCGGCTGTGATGGCTGCATTTCGATGGAGGGAAAATGCTGGAGGCCCGTGTACTTAGATTTAGGTGCACATTAAACGCCCGATGACCAAAATTTCTGAAGCCCTCCACAACAGTGTCCCCCATAATCATACCGTGGCATTGGGATGTAAAACCTGAACAATTATTATTACATTCGTTCAATGTGAACAAGGCATCCGTATTGCAGGGTGCAGAAATGTCTGTTCCGTTCTTTTGTGTTTTTTAGTTGGAGAGTGCGTTTTCTTCAGCCCATAACGTAGCTAAAGCGCTATCGGGTCGCAATGCATTTAACCTAGAAGGGTAACACCGTAGCACAAGCAGTAAGGCACTATAGTCACTGCTAAAACACCCTACTGCTCTGCTAAATGCAGGTTTAAGTGGCTTCTGGCAAGTGCCACTCTCACAACAAAGATACAAGACTTGCATCACCTTCCCCAAGAGAAGCAGGCGCCTCTGCATTCTGCGCAGTAATGCTGTCTGCTCGTCAAACTGCGACTGGACCTTCACAAGCTTGGCATTCGTTCGACGAAGTTCTTGGCTGCTGGTCTCTGCTTTGCTTCGCAGTGTTTCGTTCCTGAGAAAGACAGGGCAAGCACAAGTAATTGTAATTAGAACGTAAAGTCGGTAGTTGTAACGAAACATCATAAACTGACTTAGCAAAATGTTTTCTTGGGCTAGTTGGTTCATGACTTCTGAAGGAAAAATCGTAGTGCAAAACAAAAGGACAGACAAAAATAGCGCCAGTCCTGTGTTCTTTGTCTGTCCTTGTTTTGTTTTGTGCTACCATTTTTCCTTCAGAAGTCATAAACTGAATGAAGGCCTTTTTTAACGCAACAGCATTAGAAAGGGGTGCACTGTGCCTGAGAACTTCTCTAGGAATTCTTTATCGATGTACATGAAACTTGCTGAGTTTATGTATATTTGTGTGCTGATTTCTAATATGCAATCATTTTTCTAGTACAACACATTCCATTTGACACTTTGGGAGCTATACTTTGCCTTGACCAAGAGAGTTACAAAGTAAATAAGCATATCAAAATAATCTCGAATGAGAACTGTATGCAAAAAAACAAGAATGGATGTTGTAAACCCATTTGAACAAAATTTATCATATTGTTACGAATATATTTAACTTATTTACAATGTGGAATAGTCCAGCAGTCAAGATGGCGGTTGTGTATTCTCAGAACACCGACACGTCGTCTGCCTCTTCTTCGCACACCTACCCACAGTCATAGCTGCAACCCCGCTACATCGACCTCCGGCGGCGAAAGCGCCGACTCGGCGCTTGTTAGCAGGTGGTGGGCGAAAGGTACGGCTTCAGGCGAGCGACGTGGACGACGTTGGAAGACGTAGAGGGCGCCGTGTGGTCCAGAGGGGCGATGTCATAGGTGACCTCAGTCACCTGGCGTAGCACACGGTAAGGGCCGGAGTACTTGGGCAGAAGTTTTTCGGCCAGGCCAACATGCCGAGACGGAGACCACAGGAGAACGAGGTCACCCGGATTGAAGCGAACGTTCCGGTGGCAGCTGTCGTATGTATGTTTCTGGCGGAGTTGCGATTCCGAAAGGCGTCGATGGGCGATCTGACGGGCCTTTTCGGCTGTGCTAATAGCGTGGCGAGCATATTCGGTGGACAGGTGGGCAGGGGTGGGTACGAGCGTGTCGAACGGCAAGGTCGGTTCTCGTCCATACAAAAGGTAAAAGGGAGAATATCCAGCAGTGTCGTGGCGCGAGCTGTTGTAAGCAAAAGTGACAAAGGGTAGCGCAATGTCCCAGTCGCGATGATCGGTCGAGACATACATGGCGAGCATGTCAGTGAGCGTGCGATTCAAACGTTCTGTGAGTCCGTTTGTTTGGGGATGATAGGCCGTCGTAAGCTTGTGCTTGGTTGCACAAGACCGAAGTAGGTCCTCGATTACCTTGGATAAAAAGTAACGACCTCGGTCCGTGATGAGTTGACGAGGAGCGCCGTGATGTAAGATGACGTCTTGGATCAAAAACTCGGCGACGTCTGTAGCGCAGCTGCTCGGGAGAGGTCTTGTAATGGCAAAACGGGTCCAATAATCCGTAGCGACGGCGACCCATCTGTTACCGTTGTTAGAAAGTGGGAAAGGTCCCAAAAGGTCGAGGCCGACACGAAAAAAAGGCTCAGCAGGTACGTCGATAGGTTGAAGGAGCCCGGCAGGGTGCACAGCTGGCTTTTTCCGGCGTTGGCACGACTCGCAAGTCGACATAACGATGTATGGAACGGTAGAGGCCGGGCCAGAAAAAGCGTCGGCGGACACGGTCGTACGTTCTGGCAACACCAAGATGGCCGGCCGTTGGTACATCATGTAGTTGCTGAAGTACGGTCGAGCGGAGATGAGTGGGTACTACAATTAGTACCGTATTTTCGCGATTGTAAGCACCCCCCGATTCTAAGCACCCCCCCTGTCTTCGCTAGAAAAAATTGGGAAAAAAGTTTGCTTGCGAATCTAAGCACCCCTCCCTTTTTTTTCTGCGAGCATGGCGCAGCCGCCATGCGCGCTTTCTCGCCGCCAATCTCGGAAGCCATGTCTTGTGTTGCTACGTTCAGACAAGAGATGGCGGCACAGAAGTCGGCGGCGCTTGGTAAGTGCGGCAAGTCCGGACAGGTTGCGCTGGCATCGCGGGTGCGGAGTCGCGGACGGGCGTCGTGCCGGCGTGAGTTGCTTTGTCAGTTGTTCGTTTGATAGCCCTAACGGCAGTATGAGTGCGAAGAGGGCTTCCTACAACTTGAAGTTCAAGCGAGCTGCCATCGCGTTTGCCGAGGACAATGGCAACCACAGTGCTGCAGCGGAATTCGGCGTGGATCGAGCCTGCATCATCAGGTGGAGGAAGCAGCGGGACCAGATTTTTAAGGGCGCCGCGACTCGTAAAAAGTTCACGGGACCGCGCAAGGGCCGACATCCACAACTTGAAGAGGAGGTCTGCGAGTTTGTTCGCAGCGAAAGAAAGAGGGGCTTCGCTGTCACTGCCGATGCGATCCAGACGAAAGCGATCGAGATCGCGAAAAGAATGCAGATTCCTCGCGCGGTGTTTCGTGCCAGCCGCGGCTGGGTGGAGCGCATGATGAGGAGGAATGGGTTTTCTTTGAGGCGCCGGACAACCATATGCCAAAAGCTGCCCGGTGACTTTGAGGATAAACTCATTGCTTTTCAGCAGTACGTTATGGATCTTCGCAGACAAAACTGCTACGATCTCGGCCAGATCGGAAACGCCGATGAGACGCCAGTGTTCTTTGACATGCCGAGAGCAAGCACTGTCAATGAAGTAGGAGCCCGGGAAGTTAGGGTAAAGACGACAGGATACGAGAAGCAACGTGTCACGGTGATGCTGTGCATCACAGCCGACGGCCGCAAGCTTCCCCCCTACATAATCCTGAAAAGGAAAAATATGCCAAAAAATGAATCCTTCCCGAAAGATGTCATCGTCCGAGTGCAGGACAAAGGATGGATGACAGCTGAACTGATGGAGGACTGGATCCGAGTCGTGTGGCAGCGGCGCCCGGGTGCACTGCTTGGCGGACCTTCAGGCACGCGATCTATGCTTCTTTTAGATGCATTTCGCGGCCACCTTACCCCCGAGGTAAAGACCAAGCTGCAAAAGACCAACTGCGACTTGGTCGTCATTCCAGGGGGCATGACGCCAGTGCTACAACCCCTGGACGTCTCGGTCAACAAGCCGTTTAAGGCCCACCTTCGACAGGAGTATGAAGAGTGGGTCCGGAACCCCGACCGGCAAAAAACGCCAACGGGAAAGCTGCAGAAAGCGTCCCCATCAGCGATAGCTACGTGGATTTCGGACGCGTGGAAGAAGATCAAAGTTGACGTTGTCGTCAAATCGTTTAAGAAGTGTTCTATAACTAACAACTTAGACGGCACCGAAGACGATCTGCTGTGGGACACCGAGAGCGGCAGCTCAAATGGTGCGACGGACTCGAGTGGTGCAACGGACTCCAGCGGCAGTGAGAGTGACTGACCGCAGACACAAGTGGTGGGTTCACTGCCTGCACTTATTTTTAGCACTTATATTTTTTATTTTTACTGTTTTCGAAATAAAATGTGATTTCTCACACCCATCTCGTTGAAATATAGCCGCGAAAAAGGGTTGCGCCGTGCGGTCATTTTTTTCGATTTCTCGAATCTAAGCACCCCCCCTCACTTTTAGTATCGCGATCGTGAAAAAAAGGGGGTGCTTAGAATCGAGTAAATACGGTAGTTCTTGTCCCACTGGGCGCATGTTCCGGCGGTATAAAATGCCGTCGATGATGACGAACATGCGAAGCGAACTGTCCGTCGAGTCAGTATTCAGGCGGGTGATTAGATCTCGTAGGGACGCGTCACGCTGTTGCTCGTCACCGATGTTGCCGAAAGCGGAGAGCGAGGAAATACAGATGGACGTGTCATCCGTTACGAGGTCTGGATCGTCGACGGGGTACCGAGAAAGGCAGTCGGCGTCTTGGTGTAGACGGCCGGACTTGTAGACCACTGTGTACGTGAATTCCTGGAGGCGCAGAGCCCAACGAGCTAGGCGCCCTGTTGGATCTTTGAGTGCTGAAAGCCAGCATAGAGCGTGGTGGTCTGTGGTAACGGTGAAAGGGCGACCATATAAATAGGGGCGGAATTTACCAACTGCCCATACAAGCGCCAGGCACTCGCGCTCAGTACTACAGTAATTGCGTTCGGCAGGAGAAAGGAGCCGGCTGGCATACGCAAGAACTCTATCATGACCGGATTGACGCTGGGCTAACACAGCGCCAATGCCGTAACCACTAGCGTCGGTGCGGACCTCGGTTGGAGCGGACGCGTCGAAGTGGGCGAGGATCGGCGGTGTGGTGAGCAGCGTAATGAGGCGGGAAAAAGCACTGGCTTGGTCAGGACCCCACCAAAATGGCACATCCTTCTTGAGAAGGTCAGTGAGGGGGCGCGCAATATCTGCGAAGTTTCTGACGAATCGTCGGAAATATGAGCATAGGCCCACAAAACTTCGAACGTCTTTGGCACAAGTTGGTACGGGAAAATCGAGGACAGCGCGAACTTTGTCGGGATCGGGTCGGATGCCAGATGAGTCGACGAGATGCCCTAGAATAGCAACTTGGCGATGGCCAAAGTGGCACTTCGATGAATTAAGTTGTAGCCCAGCCGCACGAAACACGGAAAGAATAGACGAAAGTCGGTCGAGGTGAGACTCAAAGGTGGGAGCAAATACAATGACGTCGTCCAGGTAACAAAGGCAGATAGACCATTTAAAGCTGCGCAAAAGCGTGTCCATCATCCGCTCGAACGTGGCCGGCGCATTGCACAAACCGAACGGCATGACTCTGAATTGGTAGAGACCGTCAGGCGTTACAAAGGCGGTCTTCTCACGGTCGAGGTCGTCTACGGCGATTTGCCAGTAACCAAAGCGTAGGTCTATCGAAGAAAAATAGGTAGCACCATGAAGGCAGTCCAAGGCGTCATCGATACGAGGAAGCGGGTAGACATCCTTTTTGGTGATCTTGTTTAAATGCCGATAATCCACGCAGAAACGCCAGGTGTTGTCTTTCTTTTTAACTAAGACTACAGGGGAAGCCCATGGACTCGAAGAAGGCTCAATAATGCCTTTTGTGAGCATCTTGTCGACCTCCTGTTGAATAACTTGGCGCTCTGATGGTGAAACTCGGTAAGGACGCCTGTTAATTGGAGCTGCATCACCGGTATCTATGCGGTGCTTGACTTGCGAGGTTTGACCTAAGGGCCTACCGTCAAAGTCAAATATGTCAGAGTAGGTCATAAGGAGATCACTGAGGTCTTTAACTTGAGAGGGCAAAAGGTCTAAGGCAATCATCTTGGTTATGTTCTTGTGCAGTGTAGAAGAGGTGACTGCGTCGACTCTATGCGGGTTTGGAGAGACGACAGCGGGCAGTTCGGGTGACACCGATGAGATCTGGCACTCGTACGACGGTGACAGAGTAGCGAGAGCAATGCCTTGTGGTAGGACTTGAGGGCTCAATCCGAAGTTCAGAAGAGGAAGGCACGTCTTGTTCGCTGTAATAGTTACAATTGTGTACGGAGAGGAGACGTTGCGGGCCAGTAGAACACTGGGAGAGGGAGAGACCACGTAATCCCCATCCGGTACACTGGGATATGGTTCAACAGCGACGCAAGTTAGGGCTTGTGGTGGCAGACGAACAGCCTCAGCACACGAAAGTTTCGTCTGAACCACCTCCGACACGTCGGCGGACGCAGGCAAGTCAAGTTGTACAACACCGGCCGAGCAGTCAATGACAGCAGAGTGGTCAGACAAGAAATCGAGTCCGAGGATGACATCATGAGGACAATGAGCGAGAACATGAAACAGAACGGACGTCTGGCGGTCGGAGAACCTCACACGTGCCGTGCACATTCCGAGTACAGCCGGAGTTCCCCCACTAGCGACACGTACAAATAGGGACTCGGGCGGCGTAAGGACCTTATTTAATCGTGCACGGAGATCAGAGCTCATAATAGAAATATGTGCGCCGGTATCAATGAGGGCAGTAACAGGCAGGCCATCCACTTCCACAGCAAGTAGATTCTGGTCCGTAGTGAGGGTCAGCAGAGGGTTTTCAGGTCGGGGGTCGAATGCAGCATCACCTCCGGGAGCTGCATTGCTCAGTTTTCCGAGTATGGACGTCCAGTAGGGCGAGGCGACGAATGGCGACGGGGCTGAGGTGACCGGGAGCGACGATCGTGTGGGGACGGCGAACGGCTGGAGCGTCGGACCGATGTCGTAGGAGCCTCATCGTATGGTCCACCGTCACGAGCGGGAAACTGCAGGGGCCGGTGGTTGTCGTCACGTCGATAGCCAGCAAACGAGCCAGATGGAAAGGTGCGAGAACGACAGTAGCAGGAAATATGTCCTACACCGTGGCAACGAAAGCAGATCGGCTTGTCGTCCTGCGTTCTCCACTGGGCAGGGTCACGATAGCGGCGCAACATTTCCGGTGCACGAGGAGGCGTTATAGAACTGACACGAGGTTCCGTCAACGAACATACCGGCTGCAGTCCGACATTTGCAAGCTCCTCCCTCACAACCTGCTGGATCAACGAGATCGTTGGTCGAGGATCATCAGATGGCCGCGTCAGGAAAGATGGTGGCGACGCCGCCTCGATTTCTCGGCGCACGATGCGAACTACGCTCTCGTTGGTAGGCGGTTGACCGCATGGCGGCTGAAGGTCCTCGCAGGATGATGTAGCGGCCGTGTTCGGAAGTCGCATGAAATGCTGGGCAATGCGGCGACTCTTCAGCTCTTCGAACCGGCGGCACTCTTTGATGATGTCGTCCACGGTTGAGCAGTCTTTAGACACAAGTAAATTAAAAGCGTCATCCGCAATTCCCTTGAGCAAATGGCTTACTTTGTCACTCTCTGACATGTTGGTGTCGACACGACGGCAAAGGGCCAGGACGTCAAGGATGTAGGAGACGTATGATTCGGTGGAAGTTTGTGCCCGACAGGAGAGTTCTTTAGAAGCGGCCCGCTGGCGTCCGACGGCTCTACCAAATAGGTCGCGAAGCTTCTGTTTACAGGCATCCCAACTTGTTAAGTCAGCTTCATGAGCTTGAAACCATGCGCCTGCTGTTCCGCAGAGATAGAAGTCAACATTGGCGAGCATCATTGTAGGGTCCCACCTGTAGACCGCTGCAAACCGCTCGTACTTCGCAATCCAGTCATCGACGTCAACGTGGTCGGTGCCGCAGAAGTTACCGGGATCGCGCGGTTGAGTCAATACGACCGGCTGTACCGGCTGTACCGGTTGTACCGGAGTCGCGGTCGAAGCGGCAGCAGCAGAGTTGCTTTCTGTTGACATATTGAGGCTGTCGAGGACACGTCCGCTGCGGAGTTCCGTCTTGCGTAGTACCCAGCACCACCACCAAAATGTTACGAATATATTTAACTTATTTACAATGTGGAATAGTCCAGCAGTCAAGATGGCGGTTGGGTTGTGTATTCTCAGAACACCGACACGTCGTCTGCCTCTTCTTCGCACACCTCCCCACAGTCATAGCTGCAACCCCGCTACAATATTTTGAACATTCATGACTGAAATCCCAGCTTGACATAGACTTGCTTGCGAATGTTCAACATATCATAACAATGGCCAAGTTTTTCCTTCTGTTGATGTAGTTGAGCCCATTGATGATTTAATTTGTTAAGAAGAGTGAGCGATTTCTAGTTGTCTAAAACATCATTGTAGTTTCCGTGCCAGCCACGTACAGTGCTTTCATGTTTGGCTCATGCGTTCACAGAAGCCTCAACTACCGATTGGCAGTGTTTTCTGACCATGTTCAAAACGTGTCACAGGGCCCCTTTAAATTCTGAAGTTTTTCGTGCCATAAATCTGGTGCTTAGCTGGGCAATGCCGCAGCCACCATGAAACCATCCTGAGCACAGATGGATAAACGCTTACTCTGCTAATAACTTTGACTGTCGTTCTGTCAGAGCCAACTCAGAGTGCCGCAGATCAGCCAGGCACTGCAGCACTGCTGTTGGACTCCTGCAAGAAAACAGAAGCAGAAAAAAAAGACATCAGCAGCTGCAAAGAGCAGAGCAATGCTGCCTTGCATTGAAAGCTTGTTAATTTCTTGAAGTGCTCAGTTTTCTGTGGGATATAAAATGCCGCACAAATTTTTCCTTCGTTACCCTGTGTCAGTTGAAACAAAGGCTGCCTAAGAGAACTCCAAACACAGTAAGCATAAGATCTGAAGAAAAAAACATAGCAGCAGATCCAATGTGCCGTCTTGGAACCTACACACAAAGAAACTCATTCACATCTTCAATATTTCACCCAATGCCCTGGTGCGCGTGATGTGATGTACTGTATTTTCTCGCATATTATCCACAACCATTTGGGAGGAGGAGGAGGTGGGGAAATCACTGCACAGTGCTGTGAAACCATTTTCCTTACGTTACCGTCAAGCAGTGCCATGAAGCCACCTTGCAGACAGAAATCGGCGTACATAGTATTCCACACCCTGACTTAAGCTCCAAATTTTTTGTATGTTTTGCATGCATTATACACAAGAAAATATGGTATCTTCCTGGGACTCTCTCACCCACTCTCTGTAATGGAGTACCATGTACATAATGCCAATGATCATTTTTGACTGAATTTCTCTAAAGGCCATCGTTAGCTACGCTCAACAAAAGTGATGCATGAACCGTAAGTGGAAACAAGAAATGAATTAAGAGACTGGAAGTAAAAGCAACTAGCGAATGTAAAACCGGAAGCCACTTGAGATAGCGACAGTCAGCAAAACGTGGAGAGGTTCACAAAAAAAATTTCACTTTAAAAAATGAAAGATAAAACTAAACACAGTACAGCCTCAGTCATATACTGCCACGCGGCAGTGACGGTGAAGAACCAAGCAGTCAAACCAGTAAAGGTTGGGTTATTTATTGGGCGAACTTGTGCCCAGCAAACAGAATCGCTCACAGTACAAGCAAGTGAAACTCGCAATACGACAGTGCCGAGCACGGTCATTGGTCGCCGCTAATCTGCTCGTAGGTAAAACCAAGTCTTTTATACATTTGTGATCAAACATTGTAGTGTTATTGCTGGCGCTTGCATTTGTCCCAGAAAAAAACTTAACCACTCGCGTCATGCACGCAATCTTACTAGAACATTCTAAAACAATTGCGATGGCTTCCATACATTTTGGCATGGCCTGTGCCAAGTGGTAGTAACAGATGGAATAGTTTTTGTGAGTTAAGCCTGGTCGCATGGAAATAAAGAAACAAACACGCGTGGAGACATGCATGAGACACTCACATGAGACCGTGCGGTTCAGCGGCCAATTCCTTCCATTTTTCCAGTTGTTCTTGAAGCTGCTCCACATTCACCTGTAGCTGAGTGTTGAGCGTTTGCAGCTCCTTCACCTTGGCTGTATTGTGCTGAGCTGCTAACAAACGTTCCTGTATCAAGTGCACATTCATACGGGCCAGCCTGTAAAAGAGGTAGCAAGTTGCAGCAGTTGGTGGATCATGCAACTCTCAGTGATGTGACTGATCGCAGCCATTTCGGCGCAGCTTCTGGAGCAGATAAGACCCCGATTTGGAGCAGCAAATGAGTTTTTTTGGAGCAGCTAGCAGTCCCACATTTTTTAATGCAAATATTTATGTCTCTAACATGGAGCAGTTGTACCATGTTTAATGAAAAGGATATATGCACACCTGAATGCATATTTATTTATAAAATTCTAGAAGATGAAATTAATTTACTACTCTTCATTTGCTTGAGCCCAACCTTCAGTTTCTTCAGTCTCGCGACCATCGGTCACCTCACATTTGCCCACAATACAGTTCATATTTGTAATCAAATGAGGCTTTCTCCGATGCGTTAGTTACTGCATGGAAGTACTGACCTAAACTGAAAGGAATTAAAGTGGAGTAAAAAATCACCTTTCCCGTCGGTGGGATCTAAGCCCACAACTGTAATTCGAGGGTTGTGGGTTCAGATCCCACCGACGAAAAGGGTGATTTTTCATTCACTTTAATTCCTTTCAATTTAGGTCAGAATGATTACATTACAATTAAAAAAAACAACAAATAATGTTCCCTATGCTTTCCTTGGCTTAACTGTCTGTTGGTTTCCTTAGCCGTGTCTAACGAAGAAACGAGCCCCTCGAACAATTCCCCTTCCTTCGCATTTAGAGCAGTACACGTTTTAAGAAAAGTAACTAACCGGTGTTGCTCGACTTCCTCTTGAAGCTTTGCCCGTTCTTTTTCGACAAGCGGCAGCCGTTTCAGCTCATCTCTCATTATACGAGAGAGTTCCTCCACCTGTTTCAGCTCATCGAGACGTCGTTGGAGCTCCTAGGACGGAAGCGAGTGACAGTCAACACACACAAATCCTCAGCATTTCAAAGAACGCACGCAGCTTAAATATCAACTAAAAGAGCTTTGTGGATCAGAGGATCTAAGAAAAAGAGAAATACTTTGTATGCTTCCATATTGCTAGCGAACACGCACAAAGGACGACATAGAAAGAGACAGGACAACCACTAGTCGTCCTTTCTATGCCGTCCTTTGTGCGTGTTCGCTAGCAATATGGAAGCATACAATCAATATCAACTAGCCCAGCTTAATGCATTAACGAAAAATACTTTACTGTCAATGCACCTGTTCTGCAATCAAGATTTTATTAAAGTGTAATGAAAACATCACTGACATGCATGACATACTGTTTTGTACTAGTATTTGTTTTTTGTACAGTGTGGATACAATGCATTTCATGTACATAACCTCAGGTTGTATGTTAACGTAGCTGTGCTATCAAAAGTGTGTTCTTTTTCTTTACATGTAGTATGCTACATTATATTTACGGTGGAACCTCGTTATAACCCAGTAGCATTGGGGCCGTAACTTAGTTCGGTACATCCAACACGCTTTGTAACATTACCAATAAAAATCGGCAATCTGGCGTGCGCAAGAATCCAAAAGATACAAAATCGCATATACAGTGATGCTACCGAGGACTTCTGATTTGGAGCAATTTTTGGAGCAGCAAAATTTCCGTTTTGGAGCACTTTGGAGCAGCAAAATTTTCATCTTGGAGCACTTTGGAGCAGATAATTTTGCATCTCGGAGCACACTGGAGCAGCGAATTTTACATCCTGGCCTGAGTGCACTACAGAAGCATATTGCAATAACATTCAAGCACCGGAATATTACTATGGGGATCTTATGAAGGCTAGAAATATTTCGATTCATTGCAAATCTCATGGAAAAAAATCATCTCAGGAGTACTCCATATTTCACTCGCTAATGAAAAATAAAGGCTCATGCAGTTGAGTGTTCTGGATTAACCTCTTCTGCGATTATTTTCGACACTAGCAAATAAACAGAATACCAGATCAATAAAATTGCACTTTATGAAATAACTCTAAATGCATCTATGTGGTTATCAGCAGACATTGTAGACAAACACCGTGATGTACAGCAGTGCCTCAATGCCAAAGAGCCAAACTATCCCTAATGCATTCCCCTAAGAAAACTCCAAGGCGAAAGCCTGATTATTTTTCTTCTCGATCGACGGGTTGATCCTCCCCCTCCTTCTCTGCATGCTTTCTGCACCTCACCTGGTTTTGCGCTAGCTCCATGATCGGCGCACCGATTATGGAAGCATTGTAAAGCGACGATGTCATGTGATGGCGTCATCACGTGACATCACGATATATGACGCCATGATGACGTCACAAGTTTTGACGATCTACGACGTGATGATGACGGCATCACATGATGATTATTTTTTGCATCAATCGATTTACGCCGCCGACGGTCAATTTTCGTGTTTGATAAAGCATCTGAGGCTTTCGCATTAATATTGCGTATTGAACGTTAACAACCTGGCCTTACATACCAAACTGTCAGGTTGTTAACGTTAGGCCAGGTTGTTAACGTTCAATACGCAATATTAATGCGAAAGCCTCAGATGCTTTATCAAACACGAAAATTGACCGTCGGCGGCGTAAATCGATTGATGCAAAAAATAATCATCATGTGATGCCGTCATCATCACGTCGTAGATCGTCAAAACTTGTGACGTCATCATGGCGTCATATATCGTGATGTCACGTGATGACGCCATCACATGACATCGTCGCTTTACAATGCTTCCATAATCGGTGCGCCGATCATGGAGCTAGCGCAAAACCAGGTGAGGTGCAGAAAGCATGCAGAGAAGGAGGGGGAGGATCAACCCGTCGATCGAGAAGAAAAATAATCAGGCTTTCGCCTTGACTCCACCATGTCACCTCTTTGCCATTCGCGAAACAGCTTCACTTATCATCCACTTCACAGAGTGAAATGGCTCCTCAACTTTTTTAAAATGTTTATTGTGATAACAATTATATGGACACTCGCCGCAGATTTTTGCCGTCGCTATTGCCGTAATTTTCTGTATAAAGACCAAATTAATAACATCACCACACACATTCTAGCCGCGGGTAAAAGCTCGCAAGCGCTGGCGACGAACGCGGCTGAAGCGGAGATTAAACTAGCCGGCCGTCTGTCTCCGTCGCACGGACAGCGCATGAGATAACATCTTCCCGCGTGCGGGCCTGCCGTCGATTGCTCATCAAACAGAGAGGAAACGCCCTACCCGTCTTTCGTAAGGAGCATGAAAGGACGCCAGGGGAGCGGAGGGGGGGGGGGGGAGGGGACCGCATCGTTCGAAGGGCGCAGTCGCTTGCGTGCGCGCTATCTCGAGGCATGAGGAGACGGCTCGTAAACTTGCTGTGCTCTCAACGCTTACTTCGTGTTTAGAGAACTCAGAGCAAGAAAATGCTTCAGTTCCTGGAGCGGCCATATTCCCTTAAACCAGTGTTTTGTTGAGTTACGCGAGATCGGATCCAAAATAGTTAGCTGCTAGCCTTACTTCGTTTAACAATACAATTTGTTGGTATCGCATTCATTGCTTCGCACTTAAGCGAAACTGAGTTTTTTTAACCGTCAGCTATTCACCCTCGAAAGCGAGGGGCGGACGTGTAACATGGGGTAGCCGCTTCAGTGTGGGCCGTCAGCGACGGGCCCGCTACTGACAGCTGCGCACTTGCGGCTGCTCCGACCAGGAGATATGCTTTTATTAATGAGACGACATTTTTAAAAAGCAAGCACAAAATTCGAATTGGAACCCTAGCACGTGAGCTCGAAAGGGCAGGGCCTTTTAGGGGGTGTTTACCGCAGAGTGATTACAAACTCGGACGTGCTGGTATAAGCAATTACGAAAAAGCTCTTCCTAATGAAGATCCATGGATAAAGTATATCCGAGAAAAAGTGTGAACGCGTTTCCACCGTTCGTGTGCTCTTCCATAAACGCGAAGCAAGGAAAATTCGATATTGTCCCATATATCTACTGCGAGCGATCCCAGATTTCATTCCGCGATGTCCGGAAACAGAATTGACAGACATTTTAGCAGCACACATGTAGTTATAACTGAACATTGCTTTCCTTACGTGCCGTACGACGCTTGAAACGAGCTATCAGCAGCGTTTCTAGAACAGACGACGTCCGCCGATGAATCGCTGTCGCACTTTCTCGCTACCGATAGGCCTAGACGTCACGAGCCTATGCGGAGAGCGTGTTTTGCTGTCGAGCCGACTTGCAGAACAGAAGCTGCGTCGGCACCGTGCATGGCGTCGTGGCTTACTCGGGACGCCCGCGTGAGCGCTATTTATTCAGCGGAATAATTCTTGGTCCATGGTTGCGACTTTGGCAGCCCCAAGATCAAACTGCACATGTTCTGACGTGCCGGCCGTGCGATTGCCGTGATAGACGCCCCCAAACCCGAGACTTTGGCGCAGTTTGGCGCAATTTTTGTCGATATTATCAGGATGGCGCAGTAAATACAATTTGGCGCACTTTGGTGCAGTTGGCGCAGGAGTGGAATCACTGCATATAAAATGCCCTTGTCCAACGACTGTAGAGTAGAAGCTGTGTTTGGCTGTAGGAACACCGAACGAACTGTCTTCAGCCCAATCAATACTGTGCTGAACATTTGTCTAACAACACACTTTTAATTTCACAACCACATTTTGAAAAAAAAAAAAAAAAGAAAGGAATGTGGTTGTGAACTGCCTAAATCTTTATTGTTATTTTTATAATACTTTTAAGTTTTCAGCCATGCACGAACTAGATTTCCTTGTTACAGCTGATATTGCAGCGGTCCTCAGGTTCACGGTTTCCTTATAAAAAGAATAAATGTCATTGAAATGAAGCATAAATAACTAAAGCTCGTATTTGGTTCCGATAATTTTTCATATCATATACGGTTTAACTGTACTCACTCTACCCAGTTTCTTCTCTCGTTGTCATTTAAGTTTACTTCTTGTGTAATATTTGCCTTGAAAACAATATTTGATCTTTTAATTACATATTTTAATTTAGGCCTATGGGTCTAATCAGTGTACTGTATTTTCATGTATCGTACAAACAGAACTTGTAATAAATGGGGAAAAAAAAAGGTGTAGGTGCCACATCATCCACCTAAACTTCAGGCCTTATGGAGAAGCTGCGGGAAAACGTAGGTCTCCCGCAAAGTCTGTGCGCTGTAAATTTTCACTCTTGGCTGTAAATTTCACATAACCTTGCTGAGCCATTTGGTACTGCTCGCCAGGGTAGAGTAATCGACACAGAATTAAACAAGGTGTGAACATAAACAGCATTTCCCCCATGATTTCGACAGTAAAATAAATACTGCATACAGAAGCAGTAGTATTAATCCTCAAATGAACTAGCACAGACAGTTGGAAAAGCAACAAGTTAGGGCTAACTCGAATGCATTTTGTTTCTGCCTTAACCAGTATGTGTACACTCCAACCTCGAACACGAATATAATGAATTATCGGTCATGACGAAGTACATGAAGAATAGTCTTGTCATATATACAATGTTACAAATATACGTTTATAACGAATTTTCGGATATAACAAACTTATTTTTATGTCAGATGAGACCTTGTTATAGTGAGGTTTGAGTGTAATTTTGGCATGATTCTATCTTGCATGCATAGCAGAAGGCTTTTGCCATCTTAGGCAAATGGACAAGTAGCAGCCCAAGATTGTCCTATCTTGAATGGTTACTTCTGTGCCCCAAGAAAGGCGTTGTCACAAGTTGACCAATCTTCAATACACTTCCCACACAAACTTTACTGCACGCAGCAGTATTACAGTAAGGGTTCTGCCTAATTACAAGAGAAATCCAGGATGTGGGGCCTTCCCTATGTCTCTGCCCTCTAAGTATGTAACCAACAGAAAAAATGAAAAACACTTACCCTTGCTTTGCTTTCAGACTTTCGAAGCTCAGAATTTTCACTTTGTAAATGGGAGATGAGAAGCTCCTTCTCACGAATATGCCTGCAATGGGGACAAGACATGATGTTGCATGCATGTTGGCACTGCAGGTAGCACACTTGAGCTATAGGTGTGCTTAACATGCACAAACAAGGAAGGTGTTAGTTATTCATTCAGGTGGCCTGTCCCAGCTACTGAGAGATTTCATCAGGCACAGCTGGAACGTTAAGTCAGTAAAATGCCATCTAAGTAGTATGTACAGTCAACCACAAAAGCTTACGGACCATGCGAGCGCGTGCTGAACTGCTTGTCCACGGTGGTGTGCCATCTATCGTAGACCACAGTGCTGGGCCGGAAACGGATCTTCTTGTTATTCACTGATATATAACAGTTTTCTACTGCCGTGCAACACATTTTTAGTTAGTTGTTCTCACGCAAAATGAACATTCTACTTCTACTTTGATTGCAGAATCAAAGCTACCACGGCATGCTTCGAACAGTGTCCCATGGGCAGATATCAGTTTGTGAGAATGATTGCGACTGATAACAGTTATGCTGATAGACTGCTCTAGAAACAGAAGCACGTAGCCACAGCTGCCAAAGAGCACATCGAGTTAAAAAGTGAAAGGTGAAAAATATTTGTGCCCAGGGGGAAAATAGCCAGGCCATTGAATAAGGGAGGGATGCGTCTTGGGCGTCGCGCTGCTGTCGATCGCCGCTTACGTAGCAGAAATGTCGCGAAGAGGCTACTGGCCATGCGCTTGCATGGTCCGTAAACTTTTGTGGTTGACTGTACATATACTCCATTTCGTATATAACAGGCAAGACTACAAAGGCTTATTTGCAGTACATAAACTCAAAACACATTACAATCATAAAGCCATATGCTAGAAAACAGTTTGTTAAGGGGGGACGTGGCAATGAAAACTATCTTTGTTATTTATGGAGATAAAGTGATGAAATTTGGCGTGCAGATGTGATATGTTGTGCTGACATCATAACTGAAATCGGTTTTGAGCTATCTTTTGTAGTTTTTGAGTTACAACACTTGAGAGACTCATTGTCACCCAATAATTAATTAATGAATTAGACATAAGTTCATCAAGATTTTTGCATAAGGATATTCACAAGGGCCCATTCTGTGCCGTAATGCTATTGGTTTATTTTTTAATGTTCAAATAAGCACACACTAAAATTTTTGAAATTTGTTGTACATATTGTCTTACTAACAACTCTTACAAAAAGCCAATGATAAAAATCTGCATGATGTGCAGACAAATATGGACAGCTTTACGGCACTCATTAATGTCTCAGGATCTAAGCACAGAAAACGGAATGGTTATATCTTTATTTGTTGTGAAATGGCTCAGGGATGACTGACAGCAACTGTTCAAAAAATGAAAGCTGAGAAAATGGAGCTCAAAGAAAATGGAGTTAAAAGCTAAGAAAATGGAACTCGGAAGGAAGCTGGCTTTATTTTTCATTGGATAAATGCAGCTTTGCGGCTATCTTTAGCTCTATCTGTCTTCTTTATGATGACACCGATATGGTAGCACTGTGCCAAGGGAAAACTTCAGATTTGCATTTTCTAAAGCCCAATTTTCTCATAGTTTTCGATGACAGCACACTAGTAAAATGCTTTTTTTTTTCAACTTCTACTGCTTATTTTGGTCTAATATTTCACCATGACTTAAAGCATGGTCTCAGGATTGCAGAAAAAAATAAATTGAAAAATTGAACAATTTGACCAAATTTACCATTCTCATTGCCACGTCCCCCCTTAAAAGCCAATGAAAAAATAATTGTTGGAGTTTTACTTGCCAAAACCACATCACTGCGAGACACGGGGCTTTGTATTAAATTTGATGGGTTCTTTCACGAGCATCTCAATCTAAGTACATTAGTGTTCTGTCCCCATCGAAGTGCAGCTGCCATGGCTGGGAATTGAACCTGTGTCCTCAACCTTAGCATTGTGACACAAGCTTAGCATCTGCTAAGCTTGTTCAACAGCTAAACAAAAACACAAGGTAACATTATTGAACAGGAGAAGGGGCTGACTTTTTCTGAAAACAGTTCACTGAGGTCAGTGCTGTGCTGGTTTTTTATGAGAACAGGTATAGCAATAAAGGCTATTGCAGGTGTGGGTTGGGCAATTTTGAGAAGTGGTGGTGAACTTGGAACGTGCTACTAGCCTTTTCAGTATTTCTGCTTGGTCCTTGGCTTCTTCAAGAGAGGTGCGGATCATCACTTGGCTCGCTGAGAGCCTGAGAAATGAAAGAACCAAACATATAATCAGTGCGCTTTAGTGCTGCCTGTAACAGGAAGCATGGGGTAGTGGCTTAAGAATAACAGAGAGCTGAGCTAGTTGGTGTGTATTCATTCTAAAAAGATAGGGCGTGCAAACATGGACAGAAGAAAGAAGTCAGTGGTGTTTGTGGTGCCCCAACTTCTTTCTTGTGTCTGTGTTTGCATGCCCTATCTTTTTACAATGAGTGGCTTAAGAATTTGGCGGTAAACTAAAGCAATCACGTTTGCTTGGGTTCATGCATGTTGCATAGTATTGCTTCAGCCAGTGAATATAATAATTGGATGACTACCTCTGGACTTCTTCTTCAAGTGCGAATGTGGTTTCCTGGGCAGACTCTTTTGTCTGTCAGAGAAAGAGAAGAAAGAGCCTTTTAAATCAAGTGAATACCTACTACGTTTAATTTCATGCACTTTCTTGGCATGCACAGATCACATTTATACGATACCCGTCAACTACAACATGACGCAGACACACGCAAAAGAAGACTGTTGATTCCCCTCTTTCATAGGAATCGTTGCTCAGACAAAAGTGAAATGTGTCTTCATAGTAGTAGTTGCGGCTATGTTGCGCGTTAAGAAATACAATTTACACAGTGTGTATTGCTACTGGGCCGGCATGACAGCTTTCTACGTGGATGCATCCATGTTGACATCCACTGCCACATCTCTGCCTAGTATATATTGACCCGAATGCGTAGGGCCTTTGATAGCTTGGTAATATTGCGGCACACTCAGATTCATGAATATGAAAGGCGCACTTCACAGTGTGCACCTCAAAGGCGTGACAGCGTAGTGCTTCATATTCGGCATGTGTCTCGCTGGTCTGATGCAGTTATGAATGCACTATGCCACATAGAGGTGCTCCCGCAGTGGTTTGGCACAGTACAGAAGTCAACACACTTGTCTAGAACACAGGAGCCGCATGCTCCGGACAGCACTAACATTTACTGATTACACCTGGTTTGAAAGAGCCCATATTATAGCATGAATGGCTGCTTGATGAATGCTCAAGTGTGGGCTTTCTCAAACTACTTGTTATCAGTATATTTGGCGCTGGAACGCGCCAGAGCGTGCCGTTCCAGCGTTCTAGACAAATGTGTTGACCTCTGTACATCACTTCACCACTTCTAGATAGTGCCACCATCACTGTCAGAGTAGGAAGCGTATATTACGTGCTCGTGCAAAAGAATCTGTATCTATTTGTGGCATAGGGGTCAGTGTGCCCGGCTGCTTCGATCAAAAGTCGTGGAGTTGTAGTGAAGAGGAATGAACGCTATAGTGGGTCACCCTCTCTAGTGACATCTATGGGTCTGTCTCTACCACACATTGCTCGTGGACGCCGCTTGTTCTCAGGGTCCGTAGATTTGAGCCGTTGATCAAGCTACCGGTCGACTCCTACGCCAGTATACCATAAACGTCTTTACAGAGTCAGAGGTTTGATTCCCTGGTGGGGTAACTCAGTACAGTCAAACCTGCATATATTGAACTCGCTGGAAAACGGGAATTAGTTCTGTATAAAGAATAATTCGATCTAAAACCTTTTAAAGATTTTACGCTGTATTTTTGATGTGAATTTTGGTGCACAAGTTGACTTAACAGAACTGCTTCTCTATAATGCAAGGAAAGCGGCTTAGGGCAACACACGGGGATTTTTGTTTTCCTTATTTTTGTGCAGTTTGTAGTTGGCAGTGGAAATTATATTCAGGAGCAGGTTGTAGGCGAGAAAGTGCGGTATCAGTATGGCCCTCCTAATCACTCACTCTCCCTAATGCATGCGGGAAAGTCCCTTTCTGTGAGAGAAATCTAACTTGAGGCATTTCGCACTGCCAAATGTTTGATATATCAAGTGATCCGGCTATTTTTGTTCAATGTAGCCATAAATTTTCCTTTGCACTGACGTTAAAACATGGTCGTGTTCGAAAATAGCTTGATATAAAGTGTAATTACATTTGGCTGAGTTTGACATAGTCGGGTTTGACTGTAAAAGCTTTTTTTCCAACTTGCTTTCCGAGTTACCCACATTCCCATTAACTGATGTCACTTATGGAACGGAAATGACTTGCTTCAACTTCTGGTGGACCCCGGCATAAAACAATTTCGCGTTAAAAAACTATGTGAGACACCCCGATTTCCCACCTGATCTAACTGCTGTTGAAGGTCAAGACAGAGCGCCTGGGAGCGTTGCCACCGCTCCTCCAGTTCCGAGATGCGGTTCTTCATTTGCTGCCGCAGCTGTGCGATCTCTGCCCGGTCCTCGGCTTCTTTCTCCAGGGCCTTGATCACTTGCTGCTTCAGCTCAGCATTCACATCTCGCTCTTTCTGCAGAAACACGCGATTCACATTTAATGAAACATTACAGTTGCACATGAGTAGCTATAGACAGGCTTCTTTGGTGCTGTAGAAGGCTCAACTTTTTAACACCGCTCAAGTTATTTTTCTCATTATTGTCTGCTCAATGTGTTCCTTGAACCCTGATGCCAAATCCTCTTCAGAAATGACCCATATATGATGTACGTGGACGTGGTGAAGAAGTTAGAGAAGGACTGAGGGAAGACGAGGAAGAGGGGGGTGTTCTAAATAAAGAACATGGCTGACACCATAGCCTAGCCCAACGTGTATTATTACAAATTGGCGCAGCCACGTATAGTTCCTGTGTGGACATTCAAGTCAAGATGTGGGTGGACTTCACCACTGGAGCAAATCAACGTGGTGGCATCCGGATCTTGGCTGCAACGCCTCAAGATGAAGAGGAACAAGCTCTTCCGGAAGCAGTGAGCACTGACGAATTTGTCTCCTACATAAGCACTAGAACGAAGCTCACTCCAAGTGATTTAATTGCTAAAGGAACAGTGAGGATCAATATGAAACTTCAAGATTATGAGAATTTTGTTCTGACTCCAGTTGGAAACTACGCGAAGCCCGCTACCGTTGCTTCGTCTGACAGCTCCTTCGAGCTGTTCAACAAGTTTCTTGCAATGCAACAGGAACAGAACAGGCAGCAAAATGATTTAATGCGGTTGCTTGTAAACGTGACCAAACGAATAAGCAGACCGAGTCTCGAACACGTGAAGCCAGACATGTTTGACGGAGAGTCTAGCAGTCCCGAGTCCTGGCTAACATTTTACGAATATGCATGCAACGAAAACTACTGGCACAGTGACGAGGATAAAGTGAAAAACATGCGATTATTCCTCTCGGGAATAGCGAAGAGTTGGTATGAGTTGCGTGTCAACGCTCACAGCAACAAGCCATGGACAGAGTGGAAAGAAAGTTTTCTCAGCTCTTTTGGCGAGAACAAGGTGTTGCTATGGGACAAAGCAATCGCATTCAAGTACACGTCTGGATCTGCACTCAGCTATTTTTACGAGAAAAGGCGGTTGCTCCAGCTGGCTGACCCATCCTTGCCCGAGACGTCTGTGGTTCCGCTTATCATCCATGGTTTGAGTCCGGACCTCCAGAAGCAAATACAAGTGAGAGGACCCAAGACGGTTGAAGACCTTCTGCGGGGAATGCGAAACCTCTACCTCCAGGACCTAGGAACACAGCGTCAAACCATGACACCTGCTGCAAGGTGTACAGGTACCACACGAGCTGACGAAAGATGCCCCTTTGCAAACTGGAAGTCTACCGCAACGCGTGTGTCATTTTTAACCGACCAGGAAGACTCATGCCATAATGAGGAGCTAGATGACGTGACAAAAAACTAAATAAAGAGGGTCTCGGCTTCCGCCCGATGACATCAAGAGAAGCTGTTTATTTGTCGCATACAAGTCTATTGTACATATCTGTTTTTGTTAATGGAAAGCAAAGGAGCGCGTTAGTTGACAGCGGAGCCAGCGTCACAGTCATAAATGCCAGTATTGTTGAGAGTGAGAAAGTAAAACAGGGACGACCTGTAGAAGTACACGGATACGATGGAAGGCGAGATGTTCACGATAAATGGACTTGTGTTACCATATCGTGTCTCGGAAACACTGTCGCTGCGCAAGCACTGGTATTGGACGGAGTGCCCTATGAATTACTCCTTTCACGTCCAGCCATCAGTGCCCTTCACCTTAACATCTACTGGACTGGAGAAGTGACTACAGAAGAAAAGCGCCACAGCCTCAACGCTTCAACTTCAACTTCACCTTCGAGGACTCTAAGGAAGCCATCGTCAGGTGAAGATGTGAAGACGCTTTGCCCAGAATTGATATGCTTGAAAGGATATCCTACGGCAACTACAAAGTTTGAGGTACCGTTCAAGCTAGATGATACGACGGTGGTGAGAAAAAAGCCCTACAATATGTCAAGGGAGAAAAGAATGTGGCTTCAGAACGAGATCCAAAAGATGTTGGATGCACAGATCATTCGTCCATCCACATCTCCATTCGCGTCGCCCATCACCATTGCACCTAAGGAAGATGGAAGTCTTCGACTCTGCACAGACTATAGACAAATTAATAAGCAGACAGAGCTTTTTCCGTTTCCTATGCCACGTATAGACTCTATCATAGATGAAACGGGTGGATGCAGAGTGTTTTCGCGCATTGACTTATGCAAAGGTTTTTGGCAAGTTCCGCTATCTGAAAAATACAAGAAATATTCTGCATTCATAACGCCCTTTGAAATCTACGAGTATAATCGACTCCCATTTGGATGGAAGAACTCACCCGCTTGGTTCCAGAAGATGAATGACGTTTTGTGACCGTTTCTTAGGAAGTTTTGTAACGTCTACATTGACGATATAAATGTTTATTCCCGCAACGAGGACGAACATTCAAACCATCTTGCTAGAGTACTTCAAGCACTTTGTGATGCCGAGCTCAAGATTAACGAGAAAAAGAGCAAGTTTTTCCAAAGAAAAGTTGTGTTTCTGGGTAGAGTATTTGATGGCCAAACCAAGACAACGAAACAGGAATCCGTAGAACAAATAGCAAAAATGCAGAAGCCGTATGACTTACACTCTTTGCGGGTATTTCTGGGTTTGGCCGGGCATTTCCGGTCGTTCATTAGAGATTATGCGACAAAAATTAAATGCCTCACAGAATTGACTAAGAAGAATGTTCCATTTCAGTGGACAGCAGAGTGTGATTCCGTTTATCACAGCCTTGTGAGCATCATTTCGTCTGATCCAGTTCTCACTCTTCCAGACTTCAAGTTGCCCTTCGAGCTGAACACCGACGCTTCTTATTATGGCACAGGTGCAGTGCTTTACCAAAGAGATGCCGACTGTCCGCGGAGCCGGCAACAGAGGGTCGTCGGATACTATTCGTACACCTTCTCGAAAGCGCAACTTAACTACACGACTACAGAGAAAGAAGCCTTGGCAGTCCTAATGGCTGTACGCTATTTTAGACCTTACCTGGATGGCAGGAGCTTCACGCTCTTCACGGATCATCAAGCCTTGACTTACATCCTTAACCTCGCACAGCCTAGAGGAAAGATCGCTAGGTGGGTGGCCGAACTACAGCAGTTTACATTCGTGGTCCATCACAGGCCTGGGGAGCACCTAAAGGATGCAGATGCACTTTCGAGACTTGCGGTCATTCCTGATCAAGAAAACATCAACGCAAACCTGTTGTGGGAGGGAACTGAAGAACTCCAGTTCCTCAACGGAAAGTTCGCAGTCCCCGAAACAATGGTGCCTCGAATCTTGGAACTTTATCACGACTCCCCGCACTCAGGCGGACACGATGGCTTTTGGAGGACTTATCGCAAGATCCATCAACGTTTCCAGTGGAAACACATGAAAGATGACGTCCAGCGGTATGTTCAGTCTTGTCATCAATGTCAAATTCACAAAGCCAAGTACCTTCAGAGAACGGACGAGATGGTCTTGCCTCAACACTCCGACATACCGTTTGAAGTTGTCCACGTTGATTTTGCAGAGCTCAAGAAAAAGGCTGCTGGAGTAGGAAGAACACAGTCTTTCCTAGTGGCAATAGACCAGTGCACAAGAACAGTGGCTGCACGGCCGGGAAGAGAAGACGCGAATAGTGTGATTGCTCTCTTGAGCCGTGAGATGTTTAAGAGTACAAAAGTAGTGATATCAGACAATGGACCAGCGTTTCTCAGCCAGTGTTTGCAAGAGTGGGCGAAGCAACGTGGAGTTAATTTGCGACGCTGCGCGCCGTACCATCCTGCAGGAAATGGCATGGCTGAAAGAATAATACGAGATTTGAAGCAGTTCATTTCAATTTACCCAAGCTTTCAAGGCGGATGGAAATGCTGCTTGGAGGCAGCTGTTGCTCATCACAACCGATCGCACACTGCGAGCATCGGCTGTAGCCCGTATTTTGCGGCATTCGGAAAGGCACCAGTGCTTCCTGCTGATCAACAGCTTCGCATTGCTGACCGTCTGCAATTGTGCGAAAAGTGAAAAACTTCGGAAGCATACCAGCGATATCGGGAAGATATGAAGAGAAACTTCGACCGCCGCCACAACACGCGGATACCTAAGATACAGCTGAACGATCTGATACTCGTCAGAAAGGGCCTTCCCGGAACGAAGCAGGTGTATTTGGGACCTTATCGAGTGGTGCAGACTGCAGTGCAACAAGGCGTTCTCAAGAGGATTGGTTACGTAAACGGTGACGGTGTGCTGGAGTTAGCGACTGTTGGAAACGTCTTCATGTATCATCCCAGGAGGGATGAGTCTTCAAAGAGGGGGAGTGTACGTGGACATGAAGAAGTTAGAGAAGGACTGAGGGAAGACGAGGAAGAGGGGGGTGTTCTAAATAAAGAACATGGCTGACACCATAGCCTAGCCCAACGTGTATTATTACATATGAGATATGGGAAAGGTGTTCTTTCAAGTGACGTCAAGTGACATTTTTTTTACTATAATTTACTAATATCAGAGAAATCATTTTTCACTTTAGTGTCCCTTTAAGTACATATATATACATATTCAGAGGTGGTGGGATACATTTGAGCGAAACAGTACAACAAAGAGATAAAGTAATGCAAAATGCCAAATAAAGTTGCAACTCTGGTTGAAGACAAGAAGGGTTGCTGCTCGGGCGAGTTTGTCATCCATAATCATAGCGTGTATTCGCACAGCCCATATAAGACACACACGTAGAGAAAGGTAGGCACTAATGCTTGGGCAAATTGTTATCCATAATCGTAGCGTGTATTAGTGTGGTACATAAGAATAAAACACAGCACACACGTAGAGACAGCTAGCGCCCACCTGTCTCCACGTGGGTTGAAGATGATGAGAACATTGGCACCAACCTGCAAGTGCTCCTGAAGTGTGTCCAGCTCTCGCGTGTAGCCGAGAACAATAGTCTTTCGTGCGGGCTCCTCCTCTTCCTTTTGCATGGTGAGTCGAGTGATCTCTGCTCTGCACTGAAGCAGCTCCGCCTTCAGCGCTCTAATTTCAGCCTCAGCTGGAAACAGAAGAGCAAGATGTCATCGACACCACACACTATAGGAACCGGCTGCACCGTTGGGACATTTTTTTTGACCTGCGACCATAGTCTGTTTTAACTTGCATGCCTCACCCTCCCGGTACCTTCAAGGGGTATACTGACATGAAAATTTTCAGTTGTAGTTCTTTTTTTTTGTGTCAAATGAAAGGCCAAGGCCTCAAGAGCCCAGAGAATGTACTGGTAAGCGTGAGTGCACCCTGACAAATTAATTGTTTTTAAAAGCTAGTTTCGGTTCCTACTGTACCTGGACGTCATGAAGCAGTATGAGCGTCTTGTCATGTGCTCTCACAAGATGTTGTGACGTTTCCATGGCTGCTCTGCTCCGTGTCTCCTTCAGTGACGCACAAATCCCCTATCTGAATGTTTTTGGTGATGTACAAGTGGCCATTTGGATGTTTTGGTAGCTGATGTCATAACAATTAGCCACACTGGTGCGTGAAGTCATCAGAATTGACACTGCAGCCTGACGTCACGCTAGTGTCGACGTCAATAGGTATGCCATGCAAAAATTAACTTCATTATCAAAAATAAAATATCTTATCAGCATTTATTGGGCTTCACACTCACTCTGAGCCATCTCTGCATACAGGAGATTTTTATGGCAATAAAATCAGCTTGGTGTCAGTACCCCTTCAAGGACACGGATAATGTGTGCTAGAGCACTGCACGGGCCGCATGAAACAGCCAGTCATAGCTGGCTGTTTCATGTACGCACGCAGTGCTAACCACGCAATCTTATTTTTGCATTTCAAAGAACGACCACAAAATATACCTCCATAAACTGAAAAAAAAAAAAAAACATGGCAGACATTTTTAGTTTAAGTTTTACATGAATTGCATACGAGCAAGGGCTGTTGAGTAAAAGTAGCAAGTCTGCAAACTTCATCTACTGCACAATGCAATGAAAAAAAAAAAAAAAAAAAAACGTGCTCTAGCTGCTTCTGGTAGGAATACACCAGGCTGGGCAGCGTTACATAAATTAAAGCTGTCGTGTTGACTCCTCGGCAGGCAACTGCACCCAACGTACGCAACGTTTTCGTGTTCAAAACAAGAACGTTCTTTGTCCCACCCTTCTTCCCCGAGTCACCGCCACCGCAGTGCCATAGATCTGTCAAAGCGAGGCACACCCATTAGAGAGCGAGCCACCGTCCTCGCTGTTCCCTGAAGATGGCTGTCTCGTCGTCTTCGTGTGACCGCCTTCGATCTTTGAAAATGTTACGCCTTAAAGCGAGACCGGACTAAGGGCTTCCAAAACAACTCTCTATTAGAGCGCCGAAGTGAAGCAGCCGGCGGCGTCTTTAGCGATCCCCGTCGACGTGACGTGTCGGGTGTCCGGAGCGTGATTATACAGATACGTATGAGACCCGGGCCTAATACGGGCCTGGCTCAGGCTCGAGCCCGACCCGAGCCCGAAGATCACGGGCCAGAGCCCGGCCCGGGCCCGATCCAACAATCCCTTACCCGGCCCGGGCCCGTGCAGTGCTCTAATGTGTGCCCTATCAACGCTGCTGTTCTTCACTGTGAACAAGGCTCCCTTGCGGGAGCCCAAACATTTTTTTTATGAATGTATTTTTACTTTGGTCAGTGCTGTATGGTTGTTCGTCCTTGTTATTCCCTGACAAGACAAGATTCTGTCCAATCTTTGACTCCATAAACCTGTTTCCTTTATTCACATAACATTTTTAGAACATGAAATTATATCGCAAATGTTACGTTATCACATGCAGATCACATATGTACAGTCTATTGCTGTACAATTTGATGTTCTCACTCCGCATTAGTGGAGAACCCCATAAACTGCCTGTATTGAAGAGCAAACTTTGTAAAAAGTTGTGAAAATCTTTATGAAACAGTCAGGACCGCACATTTCTTTTTTTCCCCTTTTATGCGTATATAGTTGTCTTTGTAACAACCACCTTTGCCTATGTATTCCTTGTAGTGTCACTTAAAGGGACACTAAAGAGAAACAATCAATTGGTTTAGATTGATAAAGTGTGCTCGGAGAACTCTTGTGTAGTTTACTTCACCACCATAGGTTTATTATTAGAGGAGAAAACCAAGTTCAATGTTTCATTTTTAAATTTTGCGCCGAACTTTGTAATTCGTGACGTAAAAGATTTCAAAGAGCATTTAACGTATTTTGGCACCACTGGCTCGACGAAATTTCCACAAACTCGCTATGTCAAGTCTCTGGCCCCCTGAGAGGACAATGTACTTCAATTTAACCGATTAGGAACTACGTAGGCCCAAGCAGGCGCCGTCAAAAATATGTGATGTCACGGCAAATGGTGCGGGAATTCCAAGGTGGCGTCGCCACCTGTATTTTCTGCAACAATACCTTGGTTTGGGTGAGTTGGTCCATCATTAGTGAAAACTTGAAAAGCGCAAACTACGAAGACGAAACACATACAACAGGACTTGCGCTTACCTGTTGTATGTGTTTCGTCTTCGTCATTCGCGCTTTTCAAGTTTTCACTGTATTTTCGTTTTGCGCGCTTTCTCGCGTTTTCTCGCAGCAAGCGTGGTGTTTTTGGTATCTGGAAGTCTACTTTACTAATGCGAGAAAAATCATTTTGCTCTTTAGTGTCCCTTTAAGCCCTTCAGGTCATGAAATATAAAACTGTGACATGTTTGAGGGTAAATAATGTTTCATGTTAATCCCTCACATATAACAAGCATTCTAGACAACTTAAACATTGACTGTGCTCAAACACAATGTCTGTCGTATCTTCAGATTTGTCCACGTTTTTTCTGCGCTGTAAATATCTAACGACAGGAGACAATGTCACAATGAAAGTAAACTCAACACAAGGTTACCTATCGTGTCAACACTAGACTATTGCATGTGCATTTTGTCACACGTTTCTGTGTTTCTTGAGGTTGGTAGTCAGTCAAGCAGTTTACAATGCATGTTTGCCTTTACATTCAAACGCTATGTGCCATGTGATGACTGTTTGGACCACTGTGGTTTGGGCAAATGTAAGCCAACTAGTTAACTATCACATGAGCATTTTGTCACACATTTATGTTTCTTCAGGTTCTTAATTGTCGGTCAGTTTATCATTAGCGCTTGTCTTTACGTTCAAACGTTACGCGCCATGTGATGGCTGTTTGGACCACCATGGTTTGGGCAAATGTAAACAAACTAGACCACAAACAACAGCGGTATTCAGTTGACCGGAGCAGTGTGCTCGACTGGGCTAATTGGTGCAATACTGGTACGGAATGAAACAGCCCTTCAGACAGGACGAACTGAGAACGACAAACACAGGCTAGGTTACCTGTCATTTGGCTGAACAATGTAAAAATTGCACATGCCAGCCAATTCTTGATAAGTCCATGGTTTTATAGCGTTTTAATGAGCAGCGCGCATGTAAGATAAGCGAAGCTTTCCACATTCAACAGCACTGACGTTTCTTGTGTCAGCGTGCCGTCTATTTCTCTTCACAGCAGTGGAATATCTATTGAAAAATTGTGTGACAGCTTGCTGAAAACGCTCTCGAGATTGTTATCTATGGCTCGTCTGTGATGTATGCGCATATTCTGCTTTTTTTTTCTTTTTTTGTCTGGGAAGGTTGCTCGCAATAAACTTTGGTTGTTAGCGTCTCACATCGTCCGGTACGAAGTGCTGTTTTCTTGCGTTCCGCGGACAGGAGCTTACCTGACTTTGTTTCTGAGGTACTGCTAGTGTCAATCCGAGTTTCCGACATGCTTTCGCCAAATGAGAGCCGACGTGCGATTGTGTCGTCGACACTACCAGTGGAATCCGCTTCACGGGAACCGAACATGTTTTCCAACTCACGCAGTGCGCGCAACACGCGAGTGTTGTCGCGTATGGCTGACATGGCCGGACTACGCTAAACCGTGCACACGGTCTTGCAAACAGAAATAACACTCGGTAAAACGGGTGTTACACAACAACAAACCATTCCACAGATAACACAGCACTGAAACCGGCGCTAGCATTACCGGTTACCGGCAGACACCGGCATTGGATCAGCTCATACTGGCTCCAAATAATTTCTGGCAAGATCCTGCGCGTACTGATGATGATGATAGTTGAGAAAATGCGGCGGTCGTGCATGAAACTAGGGAACTAGGGTGGCTGAAACTTCATAGCAGTTTCCTTTTTTTCCTTCATGCTTATAATGCTTACAAACATGAAGCATGGTTAGACTTGCCACCGTAGCTACAGTATTATATGCGCTGTACAGTAGTCACACTCCGACATGTCCTACATGGTCCTACAGCAGCAGCATTAGAGCACTGCACGGGCCGGATTTTACGGCCCGGGCCCGGCCCGGGCCCGCTTTATGAAGCCCGAGCCCAGCCCGGGCCCGTGGTTCCAAGCGCGGGCCCGGCCCGGGCGTACATGACCGAACCCAGCCCGAGCCCGGCCCGGGCCCGGGTGCACTTGACCGTACCCAGCCCGAGCCCGGCCCGGGCCCGCGCGTTCATTACTAAACTAATCCAGGGCGCGCTTGTTCATGACCAGGGCCGACCCGGGCCCGCTAGAGGATATTAGTAGTTGATGATGATTATTAATGATGCCGTGCGCTTTGTAGCGGGCGATCGGACGGAAACTCCGGTGTGTACATGCATCGAAATGTTACTTTGCCCGCGGTGGTAGCTCGGCGGTTAAGCTGTTTAGCTGTTAAGTCCTAGGACGCAGGTGCGATTCCCGCGGCCACGGCGGCCGCAATTTGATGGGGGCGAAATGCAAGAACACCCGTGTATATACTTACCTTTAGGTGCACGTTAGAGAACTCGAGGTGGTCGAAATTGATCCGGTGCCACTACGGCGTGCCTCGTAATCAAATCGTGGTTTTGGCACGTAATACCAAGGAATATAAATGAAATGTACCGTATGTGTCAACCTCGAATAAAAGACCGAAATTTTTATTCCTTTCATGGGAACAACCGTGATCCGGCTCTTTGCTGGTGCTGTTAATATATATATATATATATATATATATATATATATATATATATATATATATATATATATATATATATATATATATATATATATATATATATATATATATATATACGTGATCTGGCGTATTTATAAGGAAACCCACCACGATGTACTTGTTACTTTGACAAAGTCTGGTCCAGCAGACGAAACGTTAGTGAAAATATACAGTGCCAATCTATATCTATACTGGTGGAAAAAAAAATAGCACTTCAACTGTTTTTCTATTTTTATTCCTAAGCTTTACTACGAGCCAGCTCTTTGCACGTATCACTTCAGCTTGGCACAGTATACCTTAGACCATGCAATGCATAACGTTCGCGTGTGCTCGAAGGCCCGACTTACGCCTTTTAATGAGCGGGTCCGAGTCCGGCCCGGCCCGTAGCCTCAAGCCGGGCCCGGCCCAGGCCCGCGGCTTCAAGCCCGGGCTCGGTCCGGGCCCGCACTTTCAAGCCCGAGCCCAGCCCGGGCCCGCCGGAAAACGCTTCGGACGGCCCGGCCCGGCCCGCGGGCCGGGCCGGGCTTTCGGGCCGGGCCCGTGCAGTGCTCTAAGCAGCATTACCAGCAGTGGTGGCCTACAGTGAAATAGCTTTGCTAGAGGTGTCGAAAGTTGATTTAGCCAGTTTGGCCTTGACAGCGCAAGAAAACACGCCTTGTATTGCCCTTGTCTTTCTTTTCTTCCCTTTGTGCGTGTTTTTCGCGCTCTCTAACCGCAAAGAGTGCACAAAAACATGGCTTAATATGATTACTTGATAAATGTGCGCAATTTCGCACACCTGTGGTGCAACTTTGGCGTTTCTCGGGGGAGTTAGCGGGAAAATATTTAATGCGACTCCGCAGGCGATACTTCGTATGCATGCTTGACTGTTCCTCCTCCCTACTGCTCCCAGCTATCGCAGAAAAGACATGGGCCGATTGGCAGTGGGACACCATGGTGTGACCACAAGTGATGTAGTTCACAATGAAAATGGGCTTCCTTTCTTTGGAAGATGCAGAACCGCAGAGCAAAGTTAATTTCGAAGAAATACTTGGGAATATATATCAGCTAAAAGAAATGGATGGCTAAAGTGCACAAATATATTTGCCTCAAAAGCATGGACAGTAATGATAAAGGAAGAGGTCAATTACTGAAGAATGTTGGCAGCCTAAGTGGGACGATCAGGAGTGATTGCAAAGAAAGTGCGAAAATAGAAACTGCAAATTAAATCTGAAGCGAAGAGAGAGGGAGAGAATAAATATTTATTGCGAGAGTGGCTTGTTGCTAAAGGTGGGAGGGCCCCTTATTCTGGGAAGCTTGGACCGCCCGCCGGTCCTGGGCGACGAGATGGCGCATTGCTAGACCTGGTCCGGCTTGGAGGTCGACGTCAGTAGTTCCCAGGCTTCAGTGAGGAGGTTTGGGTGAAAGTTTGGGTCTGCATCTGTTGCTGGCAGCTGGTTGTATCGCTCTGATGCTTGCTCGGATGTGCCTGCATGCCAGGCCCGTAGCCAGGAATTTTTTTTTTTTTTTTGGGGGGGGGGGGGGCACTTGCTGAAAACCTTGACTTTTTGAGAAAAACACCTATTTTTATTATTTATTTTTGGTAAAAACACCTACTTCACCAAAATTGGGGGGGGGGGGGCTAGTCCCCTCCCCCTCCCTTGGCTACGGGCCTGCTGCATGCACTACAGAAGAAGTCTGGCACGGAGGCCGGGCATGCAGAAAACGTGGGTTGGATATGGGGGTAATCGGGTAATACGGGGTGTCGCGTGTGAAGGTATTGTTGTGAAGTCGCCTACGTGGGTGAAAGACAGAGAGATAATTGAGAGATTTGAAAATACGGATCGGAAAAAAATATCCCTGGAATGATAGAAAGGGCAATGCTGTGTGACTTGAAGTTTGAGCTGGGTGCATGACGACAAGCGCGTGTTTTCAAATGTTTTCGAAAGCATTCTACACCTTTCTGCAGCAGGAAAGGTGCGGAAAGGACTCAGCGCATTGTAATGTACTGTTTTTTTTTTATTGCGACATAGACTACAACTCGCCCAATGTGCCACCTCCTAGTGGGTATACGGGCCATACGCAAATGACAACAGCAAGGTGAGAAGAGAAAGAGGAAGTGCGGTGCGGCTGCAGGCCGGGGCCAGTTGCACCATGGCTCCGCCGCCATACCCGGATGTTTTCGGCGAAAGCCGCTACTTCATCACCAGCGAGCACATGAAGGCGTTCCGGGCGCGGCTGTTCGACGAGAATCGCAGCAAAGAGACGGCCGCCTACCACCCGAGCGACCGGCGACGCATCCTGGACAGCGACGAGTACTGCTGGCGCTTCATCGTCCACAACCGCCTGGACCTGGAGCGGGCCGTGCGCATGGCCGACGCGGCCCTCAAGTGGCGAGCACAGGTGCGCCTATGGATGTTTGACGTAAATATCTCTGATGTACCTAGGGGCGCTGTTTATATAAGCAATTGCTTTTTGGTGCCTCAGTCAACCCCGAGGAAGGGTCCGAGTTGGTCTCGAAACGATCGGGATTTTAAAGCAAAGAAAAAGAAAGGATTGCGGCAGCTATGCACTAGTGGTGCCAAGCCTGAAGAAACAGCGGAGCTGGGCGGCATTCCTTGTTTCTCTTTACTCTTTCTTCCTTTCAGTTCTTTCTCTCTTCTTTCTTTTTGTTTCTTTATTACACACACGCTCTCTCTCTTTGTGTCTCTTTCTTTCTCTGTTTTTTCTCTTTTTTTGTGTCTGTTTCTTTCTCTCTGTCTCTCTTTCTCTTTCTTCCTCTCTCTTTTTTTCTTAGTAACATATTTTAGCCGCGAAAGAGCACAAACACAAAGCAAAGAAACACACAAGGACAGGACGCCCGTCCTGTCTTTGTGTGTTTCTTTGCTTTGTGTATGTGCTCTTTCGCGGCTAAAATATGCCACTAAGCAAGTACCAACTAGGCCAACAAACAGTCTTTTTCTCTCCCTGTACTCCTTGATTCTCTTGCTCATCCGAGTTATTGCATCCCACGCCGGACAAATCGGCGCAGCGGGAGAGCGCGCGTCGGGCGCACGTGTTCGGGGAGCGAAGCAGAAGATCAAGAGGACGAAAAGAAAGCGCGCCGGCCAAGTTACTGCGTTGCACACGCAAGGCGCAGCTGTGCCAGGTACTAGGCCACGCGAGATGCCATATAAGGTAGAAGCCGTTCATGATAATGATAGTTTTTGTTAACACCTCGTAGCGAACCTCGAGCATTAAACAGCTCCGCTGTTAAAAATCAGTTTCATCGCAAGCGTTAAGCAATGAATAGGATAGCAACAAATTAGAATGTTATACAAAGTAAGGCTAGCTTAACTCATTTTGGATCCTATCTGGCGTAACTCTACAAAACAGGGGCGTAGCCAGGGTGGGGGGTTCAACCCCCCCCCCCGAAATTTTTCAGTTTTGCTTGCGTATATATACACGCACACATACAAACGCACGCACGAACATACATAAAGTATGGTTGAACCCCCCCCCCCCGAAAAAAATTTCTGGCTACGCCCCTGCTACAAAACACGGCTGCTGCAGCCAGCGAAACGACCTTCGTGCTGTCTATACCACTTCAACAAGTAAGCGTTGAGAACACAGCACGAACTAAGAGCCGACTGCTGCGACGCATGATCGAAGTTCGCATTTGCGGCCGAAACGACGCAGCCCCTCTGGCATCCCTCCATGCACCTTGGGGCACCACAGACGGCCGGTGCGTTTCATCTCTGCTTGAGCCGCGACAGGCGGCAGCCCTCTCATGCCTTCACTCGCACATAAAACGTACGACGCTCAGGGCAATGTAATTTGTTTTGACTTTATACGGAACATGACGGCGACGGCAGAAATGTGCCTCGAGTGTTCATATGTTGTCACAATAAACGTTTTACAGCAGAGCTGTTATGGTAGAGGCTTGCCGAGTGTCGTAGATAGAAAATTATCATCATGAACCAGCACGCGCTCAATCACCACCCAAGCACTCTGTACAGATTGTTAACAAGAGGAGCTGAAACGTGCGACCCCTGATTGGCGTTTGCCGCCCGTGTTTTCCCTTGTTAATTTTGCGCGGACTAGTGTGGCGCATGCGCCCAATTTCTGTGGCACATACGCGTTATAGGACTTAGCAAAGCGTTTTGTTGGGCTAGTTGGCTCATGACTTCTGAAGGAAAAAATTGTAGCGCAAAGCAACACGTGGACAGACTAAGAGGACGGCACTGGCGCTATCTTTTTTTACGACACACGGCAAATCTATATCTACGACACACGGCAAACCTACGACACACGGCAAATATCTACCATAACAGTTCTGCTGTAAAACGCTTATTGTGACAATTATATGAACACTCGAGGCGCATTGCTGCCGCCGCCGTCATGTTCCGTATAAGCGCCAGTCCCGTCCTCTTTGTCTGTCCGTATGTTGCTTTACGCTACAATTTTAGCTGTTATGATAGAAGGCGAGAGAACGACTAAAGAGAGAGAGCGAGCGAGCGAAAGGAAGACATAAAAAGAAAGATAAAAAGAAAAGAAAGATAGAAAGAAAGGGAAAAGAGAGAGAGAAACACAGATAGAAAGACAGACTAAAAAGATTTAAAAAAGAGCAAGCATGTCCACGTAAAGTATGGTGTATCAAGGGGTGAGAAAGAGACAGGCGTGAGGGTAAAAGCCTAGCCGAGCCAGGGTCAGCTAAGTGTCCACCAGCTCTGATCCAGCCTTGCGCGACTTAGTCCAAGGTGCGCCAATTTTTTTACTTACAACCTCGGTTGGTGTCCTTCATCCAGGTGCGGCTGCACGACCTGACCGAGTCGAGCCTGCCCAGGGCTTGCCTGCAGGCCGGCTTCGTGCACCCGTTCAACGTGGACCGCTACGGGAACCACGTGCTTCTGCTGCGACCCGCCAACATCCGCAACCTTCCTATGGTCGACGTCCGCCGCGTGCTCGTATTCTTCGTGGAGACCCTGCTGCGGCGACAGAACGCCTCGCGCATAACACTGCTTGTGGATTGCGTTGGCGGCGACCGCCACCAGGTTAGTCTCGTTCAAGAGAAAAATATTTCCATAGTCTCTCTATGATGCGCGGTTCAAAATTCAAATTCTGAACAAACACAGTGCGCGACAAACGTTTCGTTTGTTTCTACCTGTCAGCTGCATATTGTACACACTCTGCATGAGATCAAACGCCGTAATGAGCATCCAACTACAGAGTACATTAACGAGAAACATTCTTTTGTGTTCAATTGCAGCTTGAGCTGGGTCGGTATGTGATGGCCTTATTCCGCTGCTACTACCCTCGCTCGCTGGGCTTCGTTCTCCTTGTGGCACCCACCGCGTTTGCTCCAGGGCATCTGGAAGCTCTGCAAGGGCCTGATGCCTGTCGAAGCCCTGGAGAGGGTACGCTTCGTCACGGTCAGGGACATCGGCCGCTACGTGGACCGAGACAAGCTACCCGTACGCATGGGGGGCACCGACAACTACCACTACGTGTACGTGCCCGGAAGGCCTCTTGGAGAACGGTGCCCCAAGCTCGCACCTCTGGACCCCGTCAGCTGCCCGACGGCGAGCCTGCACGTCTACGGCATGTTCACGGCCTGACATGCGTGCCGAGGATCACGTGTTTAAATTTTTACTTAGAAGGAAAGTTGAAAATATGAAAATTTAACGAACCGTTCTAGGTGCACAGATTCGTGTTTCGCATTGCAAAGTGACATGAGGCCGCGTGCAGGGGCGTAGGCAGAAATTTTTTTCGGGGGGGGGGGGGGGTGGCACCTCCTTGATCTGTAGTGGGGACGAGCAGGCAGATGTGGTCGAGTGTCATTTTCTGCTCTGTATGCTATGGCAAAAAAAAAATTTCGGGGGGGGGGGGCACGGGCCCGGTGTGCCCTAACGTGGCTACGCCCCTGGTCGCGTGAGGAAGGGCAAACTCGCGATATCGCATCTTACGAGCGAAACGTTGCATAGAATAACTACACTATTCAGGGAATCCCTATTGAACAAGTTTCTACTTTTAACTATGTCGGAGTTCACTTGTCCTCTAATTTATCTTGAAGCGAACATATTTATACCGTAACCAATAAGGCCTCAATAACACTCGGCTTCATTAAACGTAACCTATACTAGGCGGGCTCTGCTACTAAGCTAACAGCATTCGCCACGTTTGTTCGTTCAGAGATGGACTATGCATCCATCATTTGGAATCGGCATCAAACGCACCTAACAGATAAATTCGAAGCAATACAGAGCAAAGCAAGATTTATCGCAACTGCAGCATCACAAACACCAAGGAATCACTTCCATTGCCCTCTCTTCAAAAACGCAGACTAATATCGCTCTTATCTTATTTCACACGCTTTATCAGAGTAAATCCTTGTTCCGAGAATCTCGCATAATTACTGCTCATATTTTTTCCAGCGTTTTGATCACCCATTTAAAGTACGACCCTATTTTGCACGCAAAAATTTGTATCGTTATTCACCACTACTTTTGATATACCATTGGAATAAACTACCTATAGACATCACTAATCATGATAATTTTGTTAACGAATTTTTGTAAATGTGTAATTCTGTGTCCAGTGCTTACTTGCCCATGTACTTTTTCTCGTTTACTGTATAGAACTATATCGTGGTATATTGTGACCATTCTTATTTTTATGCACGTTGTTATTGTTACTGACTTCCCCCCTATTTAATGACAGAATGTGCCTTTGGGGTGTATGAATAAAATCTTACAGCTTCGTTTGTAGCGTTCTCCAGCGTGTCTTTGTAAAGATCACAGGGTAGAGTTAGTATGAGGTATACAGTTGCCATCAGCCACACGGCTGTGGGTTTAGAATTGAGGAATGCGGGGGCGGGTAGGAAATGTTTGGCGAAAGCGGTGCCATCAAATGTCGGGAGCGTTGGAACAGCCTCCGCACTGACGGCACAGCGATCACGGTGAGTATCCAGTGGGGGAGGCGGGTGGTGGCCGGGCGGGGGCGTGATATATGCGTGGAGAAACAACTCGCCTTGTTGGTGTTTCAGATTGTGATGAAGTTTTGGGGATATTAGGCGTGCATCCCAACATTGGCGTAGCCAGGGGAAGGTGTTCAAACTGCCCCAAATTTCTCAATTTTTGCGTGTTTATATACACGCACACATACAAACGCACGCACGAACCTATGTAAATAATGGCTAAACCTCACCCCCCCCCCCCCCGAAAAAAAATGTCTATGCCCCTGCATCCCGATATGGTTTCAACAGATTTTGATGGTCTTAGTGGTAATTCGCTCGGCTCCAGCCACGACCGAGTAACTAGATCTTACCTTTCTTTCAAATGGCAGTAAACAAGCAATATCGGTGCAAGGGTCGCCGAGAAAAGAGATTTATGCGTTGGATGCGGACTTGCATATAGGAGCTCCTGAGCTAAGCCTATAACAAAAGTTTCATGCATATTTTTACAGCGCACCTCAGGTTTGATATGAAATAATGTTCTGTCGCAGAATAAATGTTGTGGAGACGTTCATTGGAAAGGATAATAATAATTGCCGGGGTTTTACGTCCAAAAACCACGATATAATGAGAAACGCCATAGGGGAGGGCTCCAGGAATTTTTATCATGTGGTGCTCTTTAACGTGCACCTATATATACAGGGTGTTTCAAGAAATGTGTCCAATCCTTCTCAAAAAATCAGGAAAAAGCGATATTTGATTGCTGCCTTCCAGAATTGGTTTTTCTGTAGTGGCATGGATTTTAAGGTGGCTTAAAGAAATTATTTGGGACTGTAATTAAAAAAGTTAAATTGATTAACTTTTTAATTGGTGGAGTTAGGTGGTTGTGTCAAATGGGAGAATTGAAGTTCTTCATGCCAGAAACCCAACCCAACTTTGAGATTTCGAAAAAGTGGCATCTAGTAATAATTACGAAGTAATGAAATTCAACCAAATTCAATGGCGAAACGTAAACAGAAACATGGAAGAACGCAACTGCCATGTTCTTCTGAGACGTCCAAAATGAGTGAATGACTTTTTCTGTAGCGCTAGGCATCTTAAGATGGTTAAAGAAATTATTTGGGACTGTAATTTAAAAATTAAATTAATTAACTTGTTAATTAGTGGAGTTAGGTGGTTGTGTAAAGTTGGGGAATTGAAGTTCTTCGTGCCAGAAACCTATCCCAACATTGAGATTTCGAAAAAGGGGCCTCTAGTAACAATTACGAAGTAATAAAATTCAACCGAATCCGATGGCTTTCGCTGTTGAAAGCCTTTGCATTTCGTTGAACTTCATTACGCCACAACATTTACTAGAGGACGCTTTTTCGAAATCTCAAAGCTCGGATGGGCTCCTGGCATGAAGAACTTCAATTCTCCCATTTGACACAATCACCTAACTCCACTAATTAAAAAGGTTAATTAATGTAACTTTCTTAATTACTATCCTAAATGATGTCCTTAACCACCTTAGGATTCCTGCCGCTACAGAAAAAGCAATTCTGAAAGCCTCGAGCAAATATCGCATTTTCCTGATTTTTTGAGAAGGTTGGACACATTTCTTGAAACACCCTCTGTGTGTGTGTGTGTGTGTGTGTGTGTGTGTGTGTGTGTGTGTGTGTGTGTGTGTGTGTGTGTGTGTGTGTGTGTGTGTGTGTGTGTGTGTGTGTGCGTGTGTGCGTGTGTGTGCGTGTGTGTGCGTGCGTGTGTGTGCGTGTGTGTGTGCGTGCGTGTGTGTGCGTGTGTGTGTGCGTGTGTGCGCGTGCGTGCGTGCGTGCGTGTGTGCGTGTGTGCGTGCGTGCGTGCGTGCGTGTGTGTGTGTGTGTGTGTGTGTGTGTGTGTGTGTGTGTGTGTGTGTGTGTGTGTGTGTGTGTGTGTGTGTGTGTGTGTGTGTGTGTGTGTGTGTGTGTGTGTGTGTGTGTGTGTGTGTGTGTGTGTGTGTGTGTGTGTGTGTCATTCCATATCAAGTGTACCAGGTAAATTTTCGACCATCTCCAATCATGCTGAAATAAATTGGGCTGTTACGTGTGAATGTCAGAAGTAGTTAATGAGGCGTTATATTTCGGGGGAAAAAAAATGTGTTGCCTATAGGGCGCTTCGAACTTGGTGCACACAAGTGAAACTGTGTCGTACAAAACAATTTGTATAAAATTACTGGTTTGAGCCGTTACTACGAAACAATTTTTTATTTAATTTCAATGCGCTGCTCTTTCATGACTATGATAGTTTATTCATTTTTGTTTCAACTTTCATTATTTTTGGCCTTAACGAAAAGTCGTAACATTCTTTATGTTTAGCGTTTCTTAGAAAGAGCAGCGATTTTTCCGCAAGTAATATATTCACACTGAGGGCTTTGTAAAAATACTGCGGGATCGAAAGAAGAAGAAACATTGCCACAATATTGTGAAAAATTTGGGAAACAGAGCGTTTTGATCAATATTGCGGCTTCATTTTCACAATGTAGCGGTCCAAGCAAAAATATGACTTTTACATCGTTGTGTAGTATGCTTTGTGGGTATGACGTACGGGAAGTTTGAATACAGTAGTTTTTGTTTTAAGCGAGAAAAAAAAAATTTCTAACTCAAGAACCACAAGGTCGTACGAAGTCTTCCTTTGCCTGGCCTTCACTGCATAGCACTCAGTGCAGGGCTCCAGCGGGGGGTTTTTCGCAGCGAATAATGCAAGTCGTACAACTTCTTGCCACTTCTTTTAGTAATACTGTTGTATATAACGTCAAAAATGGCAGTAGTGCTAAAATTATGGAATGGTACTACCCCCTCGGACCATCAAAGGGCAGGTAATATTCAACCTCTTCATCGTCCAAAGGGGCAGCATTGTAATGATGTCAATCGCCTACAGAGCTGTTCTAGGGCATCGTGTTTGGCTTCTGATAATTAAGATACGTGGTCTTACGTAATAATTAACGGCATAATTAAGCTAGAGTTTGCTTAAGTTGTTTTTATGATCTTTCAGGTATAGGGCACGCGTTGGCTTATACCTGAAAGATCATAAAAACAACTTAAACAAGACTGTGCAGGCGTAATGTCGGCGCAACATCAATTGTGGTTGTGGTGGTGGCTATCTAATTTTACAAGAAAGCAATAAACACTACATATGCATTCCTACGATACAGGCGTCATTTGGTTGGTTGGTAACAACTTTATTGGTGGTCCGGCAGAGCTTTCGCCGACTGGGCTTTAGGCCTCCCACGTGGGGACGTCGAGGCCTTGCCTCACCGCCGCCTCGCGGGCCTGCTGGACAGCCCAAAGTTGGTCGCCGAGGCTGGGGCTGCGCAAGGCAGCGGCCCACCGCGGCGGAAGGGTTCCGGAGTTAGCACCTTCCGGATTTTTGTCACAGAGCATGTGATTTAATGTGGCGAGCTCAGTGTGGCGGGCCTTGCATATATTTGTCGGGTATGTACTCGGGTAGAGCCTGTGCGGAGTCATATCAGATTAACTTCTGTGGTTCCAGTGTTGGCTCCGCTATTATAGCAGTCTAATGAACATTACCATTGTATTCCTATGATTCAGCAAGCTATATTGAAGCAATACTCGACCCCGGAGGAATACATTAACGAAAGTTACGTATGATATTCATATCATCGCATCGTAAAGTGCACTTAGTCCGCCAGAACAACGCAGTGTCCTCTTCATTTCTTACGAGGCTGGGCGATGGCCTTATGCTGACAGAGGATGATGCCAGATTGATTGACAGCTGCTTTGTAGACTAGGCTACGTACGCCACATACGCCCAGGTAGTCTACGAATACGACAAGCGGCATCCACTGATGTTGGTCTACGTATATAGCGCTATCCAGGCCTATGAGCCTCGACGGCCTATACCTCACCAACGCGAAGGGTGACTTCAGGTTCCGACATGTCGCCGGCTCTATCGACAGACAATGTTTCAACGAAATGACCGAGGCATCCACGATTTCCAACAGCTGTACTATACCTCATACTTCACTACACATGGACCTCTCGTCACCGCGATCACGACCGGATTCCGATAACAAGTCTTGACCAGCTGCTGGTGCTCACTGATCACGGTGATGATGACCTTGCTCAAGAACTGTCAAGAACCTCTTCCACACATGCAGACGGGTTCGTAAAACGTGCGTGCGTTCATCATAAGCGACATAAGCACTATATATATACCAGCTTACCGCTTCTGGTGTTGGTAATACCCACGTTGCCGTTGGCAGCGTTAACCAACTGTAAACAACTTGTTATATAAGACATATGCGGCTCTTCAACATATATGTGCGCATATAATATTTACACAAATTTTTAGCGTCATTTTGTAACGTTTCGCTCAGTAAAAAAAAATTACGCCACGGTCACCTTCCCGCCGCATGCTTCGCATAACATCGACTCCCACGGTACGTGGGATCTGCCGAATTTTTTTTTGTTGTATTCGTTCCGATCAAAGAAAAAAAAAAGACTCTTGACGTTGGTCCTGGAACGCGGCACGTTGAATGATCGTCGAACATGGTAGTGTCTCCAGCAAAGTGATCCTCTGCAGCAATATGCAGCACAATGAAGTTAAATGACCGCTATAGTTGTCCGCTCAGGAAGCCTGCATGAATGTGTACACTGCGTTTCAAGCCATTTGAAGAAACATGCGTTGCGTGACGGGCCCCTGAAGTTTATCTGTACAATTGTACACACCGCCGTTGAAGGGGATATAGCCACCTGGTGTTTTGAGCCAGCAAGCCGTGGCCAGCCGGGAAAGGCGACAAAGACGAGGAGCGCGAGCCGTTCGTTCGTGTCTGACATTTGCTTCTATAGCTGTTCCGCTCTTCTTGCCCTAGCACGTGACAAACTATATATAGAAAAATAAAATCTTGGATACGCCCCTGGGCACTACTGGAAGCAACAGACACTAAATAAAAACAGAGCATACACTTTATTATACAATGACTTTGATAAGAATTGCACAGGGCGGGACCCAGTGCACCAACCTCACGGGGTGTGCAATGAAGGAACAATTAGGAGAGAGCATGGCGAGGAGAAGGGCGCGATACAGGGTGACAGCGCAAAAGACAGCGAAGACCTTCTCTGTCTTCGTCTTTTGCGCCGTCACCCTGTATCATGCCAAACCAACAGGCCCAAACAGCTACCCTATAGTGAGGAAAAAGGCTTCACGGAAAGCTCACTTGCCAAGGCTGGCTGCGTGACGCAATGTCCTCTCCTATGATGGACACAAAGCTGAGCTATAGTTGGCAAGTAGAAGGTGAGGCGTGCTAACACGGACACGAGAGAAGAGAACAAGACAACACAAACGCCGACTGTCAATCAGTGGGTGCACTGCAGCGACAAAAAAAAAAAAAGACACAGGAGCTCATCTGCGCATGCGCAAGGTATGGTAACGCCAGCCCGCCAATCTGGCACACGTGGAAGACTACGTGAGGGATAACAGGACAAGTATTTCATGTCTTCTTTATGTAAGTTAAAGTACTGTGTCACTCATAGTCTTCGACTGCTATCAATATGCCTGGCCTCAACCATTAGACGCACTTCTTCATTCTTGCGCTTGTATAACACTGCGCATTCATGGAACTTCAGAATGAATTTACACGCTCGACAATGTAAAGGTAGATAATAGATGGTAGGCCTCCGGTTAAAGATCCCTTACGCTTCACCAGTCTCTGAAACACAGCGGTCCGTCTGCTCTGCGTAGAAGTGGCCGCAGCTAAAAAAGTTGAGACTTGGCAGTAATGAAATTAGAGTAATTAAATTACTTTTTGATGAGTAATGTAGTGAATTACTTTTGTGAGTTGGTAATTTAGCAATGCAATGATTTGCTTCAAGCGATCAACTTCAAGAAAATCGTTACTTGCCAAATTAATTTTTACCAAAATATAGCGCATCCACTTCCTTACGGCGTAAAAAATTTACCAAGAAAGGAAAGAAAAATAGAAGTTAACCAGAGTGTCAGACTTCCAGCAAGGGAATTGAACAAATATATTTGAGATTTCAATGTACATGTGCTGTAAATGATGTGCACATGAGTTAGTGCATGAATGAAGAACATTTTTTAAAATAATTTCAGTTATGCGATGAATGGGCTAGTTGGTTCATGATGGCTTAGAAATGTGCATATTTATGTCGACTACGCATGAACGATAAACCAGTCGAAGTTTGCGCTCGTCCTGTTAAACTGTGTCCTCTATGTTCTTCGTACGTTAATTCTGTTTTTATGGTACAAAAGCAGCCTGAGGCTATGCTGTGCCAGTCAAAAGGTGTTGTTCTTTGTAGCGTTGTCTTTGTAGCGTTACCCTACCAAAAGCGCATTTCTAAGCCATAATTTCAGTTATTTCACCACTTTAAAAAAGTAATAGTAATGCAAGGCCATTACTTTCAGCCAGCTGCAATTTGTAGCGTAGTTCAATTACATTTTAGAAAGTATTATAAAAGGCATTAGCAATACAATTTAATTACGTTTTAGGAGGAATTTTTCCATATCTGGCATATGTGTCATGTTCTCTGCTCTTCTGTCCGCGTTCGCAACACGTTACCTTCTTTTACGATGCCCTCTCCTAGTTTATATCTTTCTTCCATGCGTCGCAGTGTTAATTTGTATGGCCCAGGATCAGGCGAAGTTCTCGTCCAGGTAGAGCTGGAATCCGTTCCGCAGGGGATCCGACATCAGCGCCCTCGCTTGGAGCGGAAAGCTCTTGAGGAGCAGGTTTGCCGCTGCCGACATGAGCGCCGCGTACGGCCATGGTCCGCTCACCGTGACGTCAGCACCAACCAGCTCGGTCACGCGCACCGCTAACACGCGGATGGGGGACACGGCGGCGCGGACCGCTCTGTTGCGAGGCAGCAGCACCGACGTCTTTAGCGACATGTGCCGCGCGAACACCGACACCGTGCCTTCAGAGCTGCGAGAAAAACGTGTCCCGCATTATTTTGCTCCCCCGCTCGACAATCTCAAGAAATTGTGCACGCAATTCTGACTATACTCCGTTTCATACATCAAGTGCAACGCTATGGAAGCTAGCGAGACTTCTTGCAGTAGGTGCGTTCGCACCTAGAAATAGTACAATGAATTTACCACCCGTAATGTGACTTTTTTTTGCGTTTTAAGACAGTAATAAGTGAAGACGCTTTGTACCTTAGAAATAAATAAGCCACGTTATTTATGCGGTTGTCAATTGGTTGCCCTCGATCACTTAGCGCGTCTCTCTTGTTTTTGCATCGTAGCCTCCGCGATTAGTTCCGGTAGCGCGCAGCCGGAGCCAATCGCGGAGGCCACGTTTACAACGACGAAATGCAAGCGCTAGACGCGCGCACGTAGGCCTGACCACCCGTACGCGTTGCAGCGTGTCAGCGCGTGACCTTTTGACGCCGCGCCCTATGGGGAGAGAGGGCGCACGGCTACGCGAAACTGCGCGCCCTCTCTCTCCATATGGAGAGGGCGCGGCGATGCGTCAAAAAGCTACGCGCTGACACGCTGCAACGCGTACGTGGGGTCAGGCCTTTACCCACTTTGCTGACGGAACTTCTAGCACCTCACGTATGAAACTGAGTATAGGATTTGGTGACATGCATTGAGACCATAACTTTGAAAAGATAGGAATAGAGGAAGACGACAGGACATGTGATGACGCGCTTGCTTCTGTGCTTGCTGACAAAGCGCAGTGGGCACAGTGTGCCTGTCAGATCGAGAGGGCTTCTTTGCACTACACTCTGCCAACTGCACTTCTCAGCCACTCTTTAACGGAGTCGAAATCATCAGCAAGCATGTACGAGAGATAATAGAAGCTGAAATAATTCACAAGTTAGGCGAGCTGTATTGCCTCCGCGTTGATCTTACTATCTAATAAGGAGATAAACTTCGTCCGATAGAGGTTTATACCAGCTGATTAAGAGTGTCAAAGCGTTGAAGCAGTGACATGATCAATGATGTGGTTGTAAGCACATAAATATATGAATTACCATAGGCGTGCGCACGAGGGGGGCAGAGGGGAAGGCCGAATCCTAATCCCCTAAGGCAGGGGTCTCAAACACGCGGCCCGCAGGCCCTCTTGTTGCGGCCCGCACCCGCGCCCGACTCTCTTCATCCTATAATTTCGTGACTTGTTACTGAATTTTTGTGACTCTGCTAAATCGCACTCGCATTGTATTCTCGTCTGTTGCGATTAATAACGCTTTGTTAGGGTATGCTACGCAGCCATGGCTGGTCTCAGGCGTTTTTCTCGTGAGGAACCCCATGCAGTGGAACGAAAACCCTACAGAATCGGCATCCAGATTCTAGTCATTCTGCACATCGGTATCGATAGGTTGTGCGAATCCTCCGACGCCAAACCTCCTTCAGAAATTAGCCATATATAGATATGGAAAAATGCCCAGCCTCTTTCAAATCTTTGTTCAATCCAATCCCGTCATGGCGAACCCTATGCACGCCTATGTGAATTACTTTCCTATTAAATTTTTGTAAGCTCAGCATGCATTGTGGTGGCGCCCTTATCTGCGTCGTGACTGTGCGCTGTTTTTTTTCCACGATGTTTATCCAACGAGCCCGAGTTTCCAATAGTTTGAAGGTTCGAAATATACTCACCCTAGCAAGGTGTTGGGAGAGGCCTCCCAGTCGAAGGCGATCCTCGCTGTTGTTCAGTGCCACGTGCACATCGATGGCCATGCGGACGGGGTCGCAGCGCAGCAGCATGGGTTCACGCATGTGCACCGAGGCGGCTCCCCACAGGCGACCCCGCAGCAGCCGCACGCCTCTGCACTCGGGCCCGTCGCCCAGCACCAGCGGCTCGGTGGAAGTGAGCACGGGGCGGAGCTCGTCCATCATGGTGCGCACCACGGCGTTCACGAACTTCTCGTTTCCGCACAGGGCATCCACGGTCCTGCGCACGCGCCGACCTGCCCGCACATGGCGCTCAGGTCAGATACATCAGAAACGTTTTTACACCTTTAAAGGTGCAGCAAAAAAGGCAATTAAAGGTTAAAATACTTTCTCTTCAGACGACGTGAAATTAAAAAGAAATCACCTGTGAAAGATTGCATAACTGTGGTCTTTGAGCTTGATTACTCCACGCGGATGACAAACAAATAATAATTTAGTTATTTGATGATTTGATCATTTATTTAGTCAGGTGACGTGGGCAATAACGCCAAGTATGATGTCATTGGTAGAGCGACACATCGCCACAGTAACGTCGCCGTCGACCATGGCTCTGGCAGTAGTGATGCTAACAAAATAGTGAGAACCGCGTAGCGGCACAGTGTAGGTTATGATGGCACCGCAGTGACACGCGCCGACCACTAGTCACTGACAAAATAGGAACTGAAAATAGCGATAATTGTGCAACAGCAGGCAGAACCTTGCCTTTCATTCAAATTGTAAGGATGGCAAATTGGGAGAGTTGATAAGTGTTCAATTTAACGTAAAGCGCGAATAGGCACGGACGGAGCAAGAAAAACAGGACGAGCGCTTACAAACAACTGAGAGGTTTAATAAAAAAAAAAAACGGTTTATGCATGTAATTTCGCAGAAGTGCGCATGTCAGGTGAGCAGCTAATTGCAAGATGAGTGGCCACGATAAAGGCAAACAAAATTATCTGTTCATTCGAACAGATATGAAGTTTCCGCACCCCCCCCCAATAAATAAATAAATAAATAAATAAAAAGACCCCTGACTAGTGCGCAAGAAATGGTCTAAAACACCCAGCTCCCCAAAATTGGAAGACACTAAGATTCTTTTCAAACAGGCTCATTAATTAGTACGAGGAATTGCAGAAGCCTTTCATATCGTGCATAACAAGGACACGTGCGTAAGCCAAGTGTCAGTGACGTTACATGGAAGTTTTCAGGCATAAAATGCAACCGGCTCGCGCAATATACGGTAAATGTGGAGACCATTGGGAGAGGCCTCCCTGATGTGGACATGGAGATAGGTTGAGCAGAATTCGACATAAGATGATGACGACGACGGTGTTGATTAAATGATGATGATTGAGGCGAGACATTACTATGTCCCTCACAACGTTGTGCAAAAGCTTACGACCCACCTGTCATCCTACGTTGTGGTCCATAGCTTCCAGTGGCCATAGCAACGGCTGCCAGGAATGCGGTCACTGTCGCCAGCAGCATCATTGCGGCTTTCAATGCGAGTGCGTCGATCAATGACAAGATTTTTTTCTGAAAAGCACACGCCCTAATCACAGTACCGCTGCTCTACGCAATCACGTCGCCGGTCTGGTGCTCTCGGCAGCGCCGTCAAGAGGAGGGTAGAGGCGCGGCGGAAAGGTACTCCCCGAGTACACGAGAAGTCGTTTTCGGAAAGAAAAAAAATCACATAAAAAAAACGAGCCCAGCAAAGGGGGCAACGACGTCGTGGCAACCACGTTCGAGGTTGCCCCAGGGGCTTGTGAAACTTGTGAAATACGAATTTTGCAAGGCACGCCGTGACATGTGCAGTGGAGGAATCTGCCGAGCAAACCACGCCCTGCGCGTAGTCGCACACAGAGCGGTGTCGTAGAAGCATGCCTCGAGCACAGCACCTGCAGCGTAGTGATGAAACGTACTGAGTCATCTTGTTCATCGTACTTCATTGCAGTGGCCGTAGGTCTCTGTGGCGGGGTGGGGGAGGGGGCGGAGGGGTTGAGGCTAGAAAAATGCGCTATTTATGCACTTAGGAGCAGGGGTCGACGTCTGTAGGAGGGAAGGCGACGAAAAGATGAGAGGTGGAGAAGAGGGAATCGGAGGAGGGGCAACGTCCACACCTCAGGATGGGCAGGGTGACCTCTACAGCCGGGTGCATGGGGGACAACGTCCAAGCTTGAGAAAGGTGGGCCACCCGACACAAATCCATTCTGTTGAATGGATTTGTGTCGGGTGTCAACATTTCCTTTCGCTCAGACTGTCGTGAACGCCGCTACAGGTTCTCTTAACGATGGTGATGACTTGTGGCCATTCCATCCAAGAAGGTGGCAGCGTCCGAGTTTGAAAAAAGCAAAAAAAAAATGTAAGAATAGATGCACGCAGAGAAGAAGACTGCGTTCGCGACGAGGAAGCTCACACTCCTGAGGACAGAAAAGCTCGTACGCACGCACACCATTCAGCCACTGAGCCGTACTACGTTCAGCGGCCCGACTCCAGCATTCCGCTGCAGGAGGGACAGTGAAATTCTCTAACAAATGGCGCGTTTTTTTGTCTTCTTTGGAACCTCCCTCTCTTTCGTTCTGCCGCAGGCTCTTGCCCCGTAGATAAATACAGGTAAGAATTGGCCGTGGTGGCAAGTGGATAAAATACGCATGACGTGCGAATGATCTCGTAAAGACTAAATCGTAAAAATCGTAAGACGGGTATCGTCAGTATCTGTTTCAGACAAAGCTTTATTACCGATATTGTTTACAGCGGGAATGCGTTCGATATCTATATCTACTAACAGCGAAATGCGCGCGAGAAATGACGGGCAATATTCGCCGCATATTGAAATGCGGTGTGTGCATCGAAAGTACCACATGTGAAGACCCGAAACAAGTCGACTGATATTAGCAGACTCGGAGCTCATGACCGTTGAATTTGATGAAGTTATGACAAGCAACTTCCGAAAGGTAACGAAGCGGACATTGAACTCCCATTTGCTTCAATACGGTAGCACAGGTTTTTTGCGCGTGGCACAGGTTTCACTGCGTTGAAGCGTTGTGCTGCATCCGTTCATCACCCGACGGAGATGACGTCTTCCCCTTCGGTGAGTGATGGCAGCCGGCGGATGACGTCACGAACATTGACGTGTGCCACGTAAATGTCGTCGCCGATGGGCATGCCTCCACGGCGCCGGCCGGCCGCCGCGTTCACGGGGTCGTAGGGCTCTTCACCCAGCTTGGGACCCGAGTATCCGGAGTGCCTGGTCCACCTGCATCGCGACTCCTCGTCATGAACGACCACGTCTCTTTAAACATCCGTCGTCGTGCATGGTCGCCACTCGGCCAATTTTCGATCGTAATTCGTGTTATGTGGGTTAATCCTTGTGCGTTCACAAACAAGCTGGCGATATTTTAGCACATTTATTATTTTTATAAAGACGCGAGTGGCACGAGAGTCGGGCAACACTGGCGTATTCGCGAGCCGTGACGTAACAAGCTGCTTGCAGTGCGAGCGTCTGCATTCCGGTGAACAATTTTGTTGCCTAGTCGATCAGCTGCGCGTGCAATCGAGCAATTTCAGCTTTCTTCAGCTTGGCATTGAAACTGAACGATTTGCAGCGGCCGAAACTTTGATGACGGCTCCGCTCCATGTAGCATAAGACGTCACACACGCAATGGCAAAATAGCGGTCGCCGGCGGTGGGCAGGGGTTTACAGCCGGCGACTTCTAAGACCTATTTTGTTCTGAAATATTTTTGTATATACAGTGCACTTTTCCTGTACGTATCCTCCACTTCTATTTTTCGATGATTACGAGGCGCGCCGTAGTGGGGCACTCCGGATTAATTTCGACCACACGGGCTTCTTTAACGCGCCCCTAAATCTGGCAGCACGCGGGTGTTTATGCATTTCGGCTCCATTGAAATATGTCCGCCGTAGCCGGGAGTCAAACTCGCGTCTTCGGGACTAAAAGCGCGACACCTTCGCTAATACGGCGAGTACCACTACCACCTTATTGCTGTAGTGGAATATTCAAATTAACAGTACTCGCAGCTGCGCTTGTCGGTGCATGTTCAGCAGGGGCGTACGTGGCCAAAAGAATTATTTCGGTGTGACGGGGTGGAGAAGTGAAGCAAAAAAGATCACGTGACGTCTACGCGAGCGAAAGCACGGCTGTACATATATATGATGATAATCAAAACAAATTGAGTAGTGAAATGAAATCTAATTAGGGAAGTTAATTATATGACGATAATGAAAAGTAAGCGCGTAGTGAGCTAATTGGTGAAAATAAGTCGGACGTCGAGAGAGATGGCCTAGGCGAATGCGTAGGGGACAGCTTTTGTTATCAAACAGGGACTGCGAATGAAGGCAACGCTCACCAGCTTTCCCAGGGCGTAGATGCACCTCGTGACGCGGGGCAAGTGCCGCAGAAAGAGCAGATCCTCAGGCTGGAAGAGCAGGCGTTCCTCGACTCCGTACGCCTTGGCGGCACGAAGAAAGAGCTCGATGTTTCGCCGCTTCTGGCGGAAGTCGTTGCCGCTGCTCACTTCCTCCATGTTCACCGAGCCCGGCCGCACGTGGTTCATCAGCCTGAAAACAAAGACGGGGCCGAGTATACAAATCTCCTGTGTAAAGAGACGGCTCTGAGCAAGTGCTCAGTAAATGCTGATACGATATTTTACATTGATGTTAAATTTTTGCATGGCACACTCACTGATCTCGAGACTAGCAGGACGTCAAGCTACACTGTCAATTCTGGTGACTTCACGCACCAGTAGGCTAGTTGTGATGACGTCAGGTATACCAGAACATACAAAATGGCCCCTTGTGCGCCACCAACGGAGCCAAGCAACGGAGCGACCGTGGAAACGTCACGATAACTTGCGCGAGCATGTGACGACAAGCTCATACAGTGTCGTGACGTCAGGGTACAGAGGAACCGAAACTACAACTTTTAAGAACATGCTGTAATAATTTTTCAGGGCGGTCACGCTTACCCGTAGATTTTCTAGGCTTCTGAGGACTTCGTCTTTGATGTGACGCAAAGAAAAAACCAAGTGAAAATTTTCGTGCGAGTACCCACCCCTTTAAAGGGACACTAAAGAGAAAACGTTTTTTTCTCGTATTAGCACATTACTATTTCACAATACTACAATCCCCACGGTTGTCGCGAGAAGACAAGCCAGAAAACGCGCAAAAAGAAAGTGCAGGTGGCGACGCCACCTTGAAGTTTCCGCACCAATCGCCGTGAGGTCATATATTTTGGAGGCCTATATTAGGGCCCACTTGCTAGTCGACAAAAAGGAAGTTCATTGTTCTCGAAGGGGGTCGGAATCATAGCATACCAAGTTGCAGGAAATATCTTAGGGCCAATGTCGCCAACATACGAAAAAATACCTTGAAATCCGTGACTTCACGTGGGGAGATTTCGGCGCGAAATTTAAAAATGAAACTTCGTCTTCGCCGACGGTGGTGAAGTTAACGACCGTAGCGTTTTCGAAGTGTATTTGAGCATTCTAAACTGATGTGGTTCACATTAGTGCCGCTTTAAAGGGCAACTCCTGCGATTTCTCGATGTCCACTGATCTCAATAAATTTTCAATATATATATGCTCTCTTTGGTACGCTAACGATGTGTGCAGTACTGTAAGAGTTCAAGTCATTTAGCTTTCCTAGAAATTAAATTTAAAGATTTTTAGTGAGTTATCGTGTCTTTGAATGCGGGCCACCCCGAGGATGCGCCAGAGCCACGTGCATTGTGTCTACGTCACCGCGGGGTAGGGTGTAACGTCATCGCAGGCATTGCACAAACCAGTTAACCGTTTCGGTTTCGACACATCGCTTTTTTTTTTGGTTATCTGAAACTGATGACGAGCTTCTAAAGAAATTGAAGCCCCCCACCCGTTACATGACTGTAAAATTTGAAAACGGCGCGATCCTATAACACGGTTAAAAAGACGCTTAAAGAGACATTCAGGGGAAACAATGAATGAACTTAGACTGATAAATTATTATCTGAAAACTCCATTGTCTTTAATTTCGTCATTGTAGTCCTATTAATAGAGAAAACAAAGGTTAAAATATCGTTTTTAAATTTCGCGCCGAAATCTCTGCACACGCACATCAACGTGACGTCACAGATTTGAAAGCGTTCGTTCATGTTTTTTCCGCTTTTAGCTCCACAACATTTGTTGAATCCTGAAACTTGATAAACTTAATCTATGACATCACAGCGAGTTGGTGCGGGAACTGGCGGCACCACTTGCATTTTCTTTCTGCGCATTTTCGGGCTTACCAAGGATCTTCACGCGGCAAGAGTGGTACTTATGGCACAGTGAACGGATAACTTACCAGCACGAAAAAAAAAAAAACACTTTTCTTTTTAATGTCCCTTTAACAAGCGCAAAAATGGTAACGAATTTTCTGAACACCGTTTTTCGCGATTCAGAAGCAAGCAACAATTTCTGGCGCCTCACATCAAAGGGAATATATGGCTCTGGTTCACTTTGTAAGTGACTTAGAATGACGTTCAGCGTTCTCCATTATAGAGGGGGCCAAGTTTTTTCACAACGTCACAATGTCACAAACGTTCATGCAACGAGTCAGCAGAAAAGGAAGAGGCTGTAGCAGGCATCGCTGAATTAATATGGTTTTAAAACATTAGGCATATCATCCCTCTAAAATACGATCGATATTTGCGTAAGAGTTAAGCCAACGTCACTTACTTGCAGAGAGCCACGCCATCTTTGAGAAACTGGTCGTAGTCGAGGCAGCTGACCATCTCGAGGCAATTCCAGATCCATATCAGAATCTGGCTCTCCTTGGTGTTGTCCCGCTGCGAGATCGTCGTCAGGAGTACTCGTAAGCCGCGGTGACAAAGGAAGTCACGAGCAACACGAGACACACAGAGCTCGTGCTAACAAAAACTCCCTTATGCGTTCGCCTAAGATGACTCGTCTTCTTTTTCTTCGTGTACTGATTCACGTGGTTTTGACTGCCTCCAGCATCAGAGGCATTGGAAGCTGTCTGCACCTCGCCTCGCCTACGTGATCGGCCCACCTTTGACGGTGTCATTGGCACGTTACGTGACCTCATGGTGACGTCACAGATTTTGGCTCTCTGCATGTCATTGTGACGTCATCACGTGATGATTTCTTGCATCACTTATGTTGACGCCGACGTCACGGGACGCCGACGGGCAATTTTCGCGTTTAAAGAGGCATCTGTAAGGCTTTCGCCTCCAAAAACTAATAAGAATAATATCTGGGGTTTAACGTCCCAAAACCACGATGATTATGAGGGACGCCGTAGTGGAGGACTCCGGAAATTTTGACCACCTGGGGTTCTTTAACGTGCACCTAAATCTGAGTACACGGGCCTCAAACATTTTCGCGTCCATCGAAAATGCAGCCGCCGCAGCCGGGATTCGATCCCGCGACCTTCGGGTCAGCAGTCGAGCACCATAACCAGTAGACCACCGTGGCGGGGCGCCTCTAAATACTGAATATGTACTTCGTTAACGTCAGGCGTACACGTAAAAATCTTTCTTAAACCTGGCACAAATTTTAAAACGCCTTTCGCGAAATGCGTACTATAGTTCTACGAGCATTATAATAGCTAATGACATGAAAGCGCACCACGTACCGCTCAAATTTTGTTGTGCACGCCAACATGAGACACACATGCTGCTTGGACCATCACAAAGTGTTTGCAATTTCGGAGGCCACAAAACAACGGAAAGATGCCATACGCGGCAGGTCATTTTTTAAGAAACTGACGAAGTACTAATTTTATGTTTTATAAGCACAGAGAAACCTGCGTGTGGAATTTCGGACGCCATAACACATATCGAAGGCTAACTTTATCTCCTGTCTCGATTTCATTTCAACGCTTTTTCATCGGGTGTTTTTTTAAATTTTACACTATAGAACGCTCTCACAATATCAGACGACGCAAGCAGTAAGGTTGAACGTCGTCGTTCTTTCCAGAAAGACACACCTGTGGTACCGGTGCTTAAACGCATTCATTCATGTTGGTCACGTCTGTTGGAATTTATCCGGATGTGTTCACTGCGAGTTAATCTAGAAATCGCACCCGAAGGTCGCGAGATCGAATAACTGTCGTGGCGGCCGTATTTCGCCTCCGTCGGCCATTGTACTTAGACTTAGGTTCGCCTTAAAGAACCTAAAGAGCCCCAGGTAAGGGGCTCTTTTTTCAGGGGGGGGGGAGGGCACCTCCTGATTTGAAGTGGGGGCCGGGCAGGCAGATGTGGTCAAGTGTCATTTTGGGCTGTGTATGCCATAGCAAAAAAAATTTCGGGCGGGGGGAGGGTCACGGGCTTGGTGCCCCCCCCCCCCCGCCCCCCCCCGCCCTGACTACGCCACTGCCCCAGGTGGTCGAAAATTTCCGCAGCTCTCCGCTATACGGCGTCCCTCGTAATCATATCGTGGTTTTGGCATGTAAAACCCCAAGGATTATTATTATAATCTTAAAATGTGCTTGTGGGCTAGCTGTTTGACGGCACACCGGGTGAGACGACAAACAGGAAAACAAAAGGACAGCCCTTCTGTTTTCCTGTTCGTCGTTTCGCCCGGTGTGCGCTTCCATATGCCGTATTATAATGTTGACATCGAGATTGCGCGTGTGCAGATAACGTTTACATGAACACGACGCGAGCCCGTCGGACACGGCGCGTCCGCTTTTACGTCCATCAACTCGGTAGGACTGAGATCGTAGCGGCGCGTAGTGTCGGATCGAAACATATCTGAGGAGCCGAGCAAAACTTCCGAGCGAATAGTTCTCGCGCTCCGTCAGCTCGACCCGACAGCTTTTGCACGCCGCTTTTCTGGGCCGGGCTGATTCGACCGTATTTCCCAATGGCAGGACCGAGTGAGCTCGCGTGCCATCGGGCTGACTCAAACAGCAGCGACGCTCCCTCGGTCCGAGCACTTACATGAATTCAAGGAATAAATTTCAGCCCGACAAGCTGACAGAGACCGCCGCTATCGGGTTCATGTCGATGCCCCGTGTAAACATGGCCTGTCGCAAGCCTCAGCAGTTAAGCCACTGCAGAAATTGGTCTCAGGCACCACTAACGTAGCGAGAAAGCTCTTTCGGGGGGCGGGGGGGGGGGGGGGTTCAAGCATACTTTATGTTCGTGCGCGCGTTTGTATTTGTGCGTTTATATACACACGCACAACATCTAAATATTTCGGAGGGGTGTTGAACCTCCCAACCCCTCCCCCACCCTGGCTACGCCAGTGTCAGGCACCACCCGAACTCGGCGATCATGGTTGAGCACGTATCTTATCGCATTCGCGGAGTTGTACTTTCTTAGCTTAGAAGACAAAAGTTCGCTCAGTAAATTGTTTGCAGTTTATTCCTCTACAGTACGCGTTTAGCCTTGCCTCTGCGTGCGTAACACCCACACTCGTATATCAACTATCAACGCCATTATATACATTGGCGCCCGTCTTTGTTGCTTAATTGAGTGACAGTCGGCGCGTCATTCACCCTTATTTAGAGTACCACGCGCTGCTGACGCTTCTTGCACTCCTCATGTGCTGTATTGTCGAACCGATGCACTGAGGGAGATCTGTGGGCAAAAATGGCTGAGGCATATAGGCAATTCCTAGAAATTAAAGCGTGAGCAGCTCCCTCTGCCAAAGCTAGCTTCAACGAAAAATATACATAACACCGATTCAGGGACGCAAAGCGTAATACGGATTAGTACAAATGGAGTAATAATTGAAATGTTGATCATCCCCATTCAGGGTGAAGGGACGTCGAAGTATACATGGAACACTCAGGATTACGCTCAGTTGCTTGGTACACTAAATTGCTTCTAAATAGAAGCACACTTGGGTTCATTCTCTATCGGTGGGCGCAAAATAGAACACAATGTGTAAAATTTGCTAGCGGGGCGCTTAAAGTAATAAATTGAATTGAAAGGGAAGAAACTTAGATATATAACTACTGGGCTACCACGGCGTTTTAGACAATGACAGTGCACCGGTAATAACGGGAAAATTGGATGAGCCAGGCGCTGGATAACCAGTGCCTTGTTTCTTTCTTTGTACACATTTAGCGTTTTCGATAATAAACATCGGGTGGAATTCAGCGCATGTCCGTGTCTTTCTTTGTTCCTGTGCCTTACTGCTTGTTCGATTATGGGATTCAACGCCTCAAAGCAGCTCAGGCTATAAAAGACGCCGTAATGGAGGGCTCCGGCTAATTTCTACCACCTGGGGTTCTCTCACGTGCATGCACTGACATCGCACAGTACACGATCGAGTCTCAAGCATTTCGCCTCCATAGAAATGGGACCGCCGCGGCCGGGATAGAAACGCGTCTTTCGGCTAAGCCGTGACCACTGGGCCACTGAGGCGGCCTGCGCATTACCGTTACGTTGAAGATGCCTCGCCAACTAGCCCAAACAAATAGAATGGAAAGTTGGGTTAGATGGAATCTGCAAGTGCACGTTGCCGGGCTAGTTGGTTGGGATTCGTTACACGGAGCAGCGCAACACGACAGGGAACTAGAGAGAAGAGACACACACAGCTGGAATATTTGCGTGATTGATGCAGCTCTGAAAGATGAAAGACGTCATTTTCTCACTTTTGCGCATGTCTGTTGTACTCGGTTTTGTTGCGCAGTGTGCTTTTTCGGAATAAATGTTTCAATTGAGAGACAGCGCTCGTCCTGTGCTTTCTGGTTCTACCGAGGTCAATACGCTTGTCTACAACGCTGGAACGGCACGCTTCGGCACGTTACAGCACGCTGTAGTTTGGGAAAGCCCACACTTGAGCTTCATCCTAAGCGGCCATGCATGCCATAATTTGTGCTCTTTCAAACCAGGTGTAATCGGCAAACTTCGTCAGTGCAGTCTGGAGCGCACCGTTCCAGTGTTCTAGACAAGTGTGTTGACCTCTGGAAGTCTTTGTCTTTCAGCGCTGCATCAACCACGCCACTAGCCCAAGCAACCACTTCGTTCAGTTATACGGGTCGACCGAACGACACGGTGAAAGGCGTGTCTCGAACGCGGCGCACAAAACACCGTCGCGTCGATTCAGCATAACGTGCTCACCTGGTGCGGCTGCAGGTCATCTTCCCACTCCTTCTGCTTCACGTCGGCCTTATTGAGTTGTCGCATGACTGTCCCGATGTTATAGGCCTAACCTGATCCGCAGCAGCAAGCCGCGCTTTTGCTCCTGCGACGTTGCCTCGTGAGCACTTCCCGCGGAGGCGCTGGACGATTTGGCCCGGCCAGAAATAGAGCTTAGCGCGCGCCCCCGAGTGAGGAACAAACAAAAACGATAAAGGTTGCAGGCAGAAGAAGAAAAGGGTGCTGGGCTCAGTTTAAAAGTAAAGCGACAACTGGCGGGAAATCTTGCGGGGCGAACCACGCAAATAGCGCATCATCCGTGCGCACGGATGAGCGTCGTGTTGTTTTGTGTGGCATTCGATGCATTCTTTTCCCATGCAGGTTTCTTTCTTCTGTGAAACGCGTACATTGCAACTGTTTGTTTTTCCCATTTGACAACTGCTTATGTAAATGCTTTGTCCACTCAATCTCGAGTAATGGAACATTGAACCTGCTCTGTTCTGATTGGCTTGCTGAGGCTTACACCTCACCTCGGCGACTCCACTTCTATAAGTTGAACCTTTCATCTTTATTTCATGTTCAGATACTGTTCGTTGAGATAAAGACAGTTTTTAAGTGTAACGCGCTGAAGTAATATTAATATTTGGGGTTTTACGTCCCAAAACCACGATATGATTACGAGGGACGCCGTAGTGAAGTGCTCCGGAAATTTCGACCACCTGGAATTTTTTAACGGGCACCTAAATCTAAGTACACACGCGCCTCAAACACTTCCGCCTCCATCGAAAATGCAGCCGCCGCGGCCGGGATTCGATCCCGCGACTTTCCGGTCTGCAATCGAGCGCCATAACCAATAGACCACCGCAGTGGTCTAGTGGTTATGGCGCTAGACCACTGAACAAACAAACAACAACAAACGCTAGAACAACAAACAAACATTTGATGCGCTTTCTAAGTATCCGTACTAAAAGAACTGATAGTTTATCGAAGATACGAAGTGGCTCGAATATATTAAAATTATCAGAGCGCTGCCTATGGGTGCATCTTAATCTCGCTAAAATATTTGTGACACTTGTTCTAAGTGATTTCTTTATAGTTGCTATTTTCTTTCTACCACGCCGTTATTTTTACACGAGCCTTTGAATTTTCGGTTGTTATGTCTACTTGCGATATCCCATCTTCTTTATGCCGATATTTTTTTTTCTCTCTCATTTGTCGTATGCTGTTCTTTTTTCGTACATATTTTTGTATTAATGATATGTTCGCTCCTGTCTAGAGACTGAATATTAGACTTGTAGCACGAAATTAATAAAACAATGTCTCGGAACCACACAATTATGAGAGGAGCTGTTGTGAGGAGCTTCGAGTGATTTAGCAAAACGCTTCTTTGGGCTAGTTCCTTTGCTATTCTATTCGCTTGGATTGCAATCTGTTGTACATGCGCGCAGCCATCAAGTATGTGGCGTGGTTGTGATGTGGCTGTTTCTAGGGATGATATCCTGCTGTCTCCATGCTTTCAGTCCGATGACGGCGAAGGTCTTTGCTGCTTTTGTGCTGTGTATATACTTCCGTATCTTTCTTCAATAAACAACAGTTGGAAGTTAGCGCAAGTCTCGCGTACCTGTCTGTCCCTGTGTCGTGTTGCGCTGTGATTTTTGCTTGGAATGATTTTGGGCAACTGGAGTTTTATTACATTGCACTTGAGCCCAGGTGTAGGGTCTTCGCAATTTCCCAATGTGGAAACGAAGTCGCCACGAAAGAACACTTATGAAAAAAGAAAAAAAAAAAACAGTGACAACGACATCACTCGAGCAGAGCGTACTTGCACGCACAATAAGCCACGCATTTGTGAACGATACTTTTATTTTATCGACGGTATGTACAGCTGCGTGCAAAAAATAAGAATGTGCATTCCGGCGGCTTATTTTGAGCGCGGAAGTTTCTAGCAAGTCGCGTAGGCAAGGTCTGGACACCAAGCAAAATAAGTCATTTAACTCATTTTTGCTATATATGTGACTTTCACATGTATAACTCTCTTTAAATAGACACGTTGACTCTCTTTTGGAGAGTCGTGCGTCCCACGATTCGGAGTCAACGTGTCTCTCTAAAGAGAGTTGTGCACGTGAAAGTCGCATATATAGCAAAAATGAGTTAAAGGACTGTTATTTTTTTAAAGTGGAAGATGCTCGAAACATAGAGTGACGGCACAACAAAAATCAGTTTCTTGTGCGCTTATCCTCTAACAGAGTGCATTCTGGTCGTTTCATATAATATGACATAAACTGTTGGAAACGACTGAAGTGACAAATGCCGGCCTTTATCGAACGTCGGCTCAAGTGAAAATTGACAAGGAGGGAGGAGATGCAGTGCTCTCGACACAACTTGGAGCGTTTTTTTCGTACATTGTTCACGCAAGCAAATATCATCCTTTACTGAGCAAAAACACCGGAATCTATAGTGTTACAGGCGCGGCCTACAGCCCAACAAGAAGTTATCAAGTTGCTTTCTTAAAGCTGCATAGGCAGAACTAATATCCTCGACTGGTCGAATTGCGGCCCATATACGCATTCATTATCGTGATAAGTTTTTTATGTTACGCAGTAGCCTTGCTTCTATCTTCGCGCGTGTGAAACCATTGATGATCTTTCAACGATCTGAATAATTTTGCGACTGTTAATGCTTTTTGCGTACTGGTAAAAAAAAAGAACAAACCGTATAGCAGGCTTTCTTTATCGTCGATAACGTCTGGCTTAATATGCTAAGCCCGCAGAAAATTTCCCGTCCGGAGTAAAATCAAACAGCTAAAGACCGTTCCTACGCCTTTCGTTTTGAGAGGTGCCGATGACGAAAACGAGCATACCGCATTCTTCACCGCATACCGCATAAGTCTGGAGTAGCAGGGCTTTCGCTAAGGATGTCTGTCTGGTCATGCGGGCCCAATACTGACATGATCTCAACTATGCTTATTATATATCACAAGATGTTAAGCATACCGATCATTCGACGTTGATCACAGCCTTTATTAAAGTTGCAGAGGCAATATCGAACCAGCGCCCCGGGGCATGTGATCAAATTTGGGTAAGTGTTAAAGTTTGTGGGCGGCAAAAATCATTGAGCCATGGAAGAATGAAACCTGCTGTGTTTTGCTCGTTATCCGGACACGATTCGATACCCTGCATTTAACTATCTTTAGTACAGAAGAGGATCTAAATTTCGAATATATATTGCTGTTAGAAAATTTACGAAAAAAAAAAACAATATCAGTGATGCCTTTAGAAACCACGACGCAAGACTCTTTTTACCGAGAATATGCGAATAAATGCCCTTTCAATACTGCTAATATATTATGCAAATAACTTAATCCTGCCGTTTGATTATACAGACAGAACCGAAGCGATTATGGAACTTAATAAAAGAAACTGTACGAAAGACGACTGGCTCAGGCAAACATTTAGCATTTGTGACTAGAAGGACATAGAACAACTACTTTCGTGAAGTCTCTGCTGCATTTACACGCGGAGGAGGGGTGCCTTTGTGGCAGGAGCCAACCCATTTTTGCGTGTAATGCGTAAAACTTGGAACGAGGAGAGCACACCCGGAAATCTGTCGTGCATCGTCAATTTGTCTCACACGCTCATTCGACTACCCCCTGACTGCAGTCAGTGCGGAGCAATCAACATTCGTAACAGCACACAGAGGCATCCTTCATTTCAGCTTGCATCAGTTCCGATTGCTACAAGCTGAAATCACCCGTACATCTAAAACAGTGCCCATGCCTAATCAGAGTTTGGAACACAAACTGCTAATGCTTGAACAGTCTAGTGTAGTGCCTGACACGTTGTGTTAACGGTTAGCGGATCGCGCATTGTTTGCAACTGTTTGAATTGAGATTTTTTATGGGAGGTGGATTCTGTGAAATCGTTGAATTCCTGAGCAGTTTTGCGACCGTAACCAATAGGAGTGCACAGCACTATATGTTGTTAACGTGTACTACCACAAACCCGAAAGGGGAGTACCAGGTTATCCCTCAACGAAAAAATATATATTGGCGGAAAAATATATATTGAAATTCGTGACGGCACGCTGACATTGATGTATAGAGATCTTGGCGTGAAATAAAAAAAAAAAATGAAAATGTGACCATCACTTCCTCCTTTAATAATGTCAACCGAACGACAACTATGGTCTCAAAGAATAATTTAACAGTCTAAGCTGATTCATTGCTTCGTTTTGGTATCCTTTTAAACAAACCTGACATATTTCTATAGCCTACGAACATACAGCATTTCGGGCCAAAACCATGCGACATAGAGACAGATTGGAGAAGACTCCAGGTTTCCGAGTGCGGTCAAGACTGGTCAAAGCCTTAGAAGCGCTTCTTCTTCCTCCGTCGCGGAGCGCTCTGCGACTCCTCGAGTGGTTCGTCAGACACTTCCATCCAGTCGAGCATCGGCCCTTGCAAGGGCGCCTGCTGCGCCTGCGTCGGTTCCGGTGCCTTGTACAGGGCTCGCAGAGCCCGCTTGCCCGTCAGATCAAGCCGGCCGTCGAAGTACATGTCGTTGATGTAGAACAGGAGTCGGTCTACTTTCTCCGGGAAGGTGCTGATCTGCGACTCCAGGGTGGGCGGCTTGGACGTCTCGGGTTCGAGGTCGGCCGAGGCCAGACCCAGAAATCCCTTGAACTTCTTGCCCACGTAGCTGACCATCTCGAAGTCGTTGCACTGCTTCTCGACGTCTTCTTTGACGGACTGGAAGGAACTGATGATGAGCGTCACGAATATGTTGAGCAGGATGACGGAGGTGACCAGCGCGAAGACGAAGAAGACGAACGGTCCCACGACCGGAGAGGCCATGGCGATGTCGTCGAACTTGAACTGACCTCGCGCCATGTCGAAGGCCGTTTCGGCGGCCGTGACAAAGGTGGAGAACTCCGCCATCTTGGTTCCCAACAGGATGTAGAATACCTGAAACGGCAGATGCACAAGAGGCTATTTAATGTTTATCTCCGCGACGCGAAACGTGGGCATGGCACTGATACAGAAGGCCAAAATAAATACCGATATGGAAATAACTTCGCCCATGAAAACACCTGAAAATAACTTCGCCCGTGGCTGCTGGCTAAAACACAGTTTATTTGTCATCGTCATCTTCTACTGGTCCTGCTGACCCAGGTAAGTGCCCTGCGTAGGTCATAAAACCAGAGTCCCTTGATACTTTAATCATGCTAAGGGGTGTGCCAGCTACCACGTCACTGCTTCGTCATTACGAAGATAGATCAATACCACTTTGCAAAACTTTATGTAAAATAAAAGGTATAACTAAAAGTAATAAGTGGAGGACACTGACATGTCGGAACAAGAGGTAGAGAGGAACAGGGCCTCAAAGCATCCGACAAAGGCTGATGCGGCAGAAACTACCACAATGTGACTGTCAACATTAATGCCATTAGCACAGAATCAATGCATCGAAGTACCGTGTTACAACCCAGGTATGTTTACCAAAGTAATGTTAATCGCATGACAAGACTGCTAAGTATGTTCTACCTCGCCTATATGAAGACAACTTTCCTTGTGCTACAGCCCGAGTCTCTTGGTATACTAAATGCAGCGATAGCACACACCGGGCCCTTGTGAAAAGAAAACCAACCTGCACGAATGCGAAGAAGATGACCCAGAAAACGACGAAGAAGGAGCTGAGGTCCCTGGAGCATTGGGCTAGAGTGCTGTAGAGGATGCCGATGCGCTTGTTGAAGCGCAGCAGCTTGGTGAACTTGAGAATACAGATGAATATCAGGAAGGACATCAGGTAGCCGAACAGCTCGTCGATGGCCGCCACCACCTGCGGAAACATTCGCATAGCTGTTACAACGGATGTCCTTGGAAACTGTGGACGGGAAGCGCCGCAGGGCTTGTTCCGAGGGCATGGCGTATGTTTAGCGCATCAGCACGAATGCAAGAGCCATTTGCCATAAACATTCGAGTTAGTCGAAGCTCATTCGTGTTAATCGAAAGTAATTGAGAAACTAATGAGTATTTTTCTTAAAATTATATACTCTCTTGAAGCAGTTCATTACGTTACTAACTTACCAGCACACAAAAGTAAATCATTACATACTACTCATTACAGCAATGAGTAATCCAATTACTGTATTTTCATTACTGCCAAATTTAGAATAAATGAATTATCACGATACCTGTAGCTTGACGTAGCCGTTCCCGTGACTGCGCTCGAAGGTCTTGAGTATCTTATTGGTAACGACCATGCGCGATATGTAGAAGAACATGGCCGAGTAGGAGAGCCCGAGCGCCACCAGTTCGGCGATGTTCCAGTAGCTGCGGAAGTAGTCGATCCTAAGGTTGAGGAAGGTGCGGAACTCGTGCACCGTGAAGTAGATGACGAAGCCGACGAACACCAGCTCACACAGCAGCACGAACAAGCCGAAGCCTTGGTGGTAACGCATCAGCCGGATGGCGTCGATGCGAACGTTGGGGATCAGGCCGCCTCCGGGATGGAACTCGGCCACGATCGTCACCACGCCGAACAAGTTCACCTGCGCACAAATGAAAGTAATTAATTGCGCTATAGGTTATGCACCGGAAACGTTATTGGCTAAAAATAGTTACAGCACAGGTAAGAAATCACAGTTTCGCTTAAGGGCGAAGCAATGAATGCGATAGCAGCAAATGGTATTGTTAAACGAAGTAAGGCTAGCAGCTAACTCCTTTCGGATCCCACCTTGTGTAACTCAACAAAACACTGGTTTAAGGGAATATGGCCGCCCCGGGGGCCGAAGCGGCTTTCCTGCCGTCATTTCTCTAACCGCGAATAGTTGAGAGCACAGCAAGCTTACGAGCCGTCTCCTGATGCCTGTCGAGATAAAGCGCGCTCCAGCGACCCGCCCTTCGAGCGACGCCCCCCCCCCCCCCCTCTCTGGCATCCCTTCATGCTCTTTACGAAAAGCGGGTGGAGTGTTCCTCTCGGCTTGAGAAGCAAGCGACGGCAGGCTTCGCATGCGGTGTGATGTTATCGCCTTCCGTGCGACGGAGACGACCGGCTCGTTTCATCTCCGCTTCAGCTCCGTTTCATCTCCGTTCGTCGTCAGCGCTCGCGAGCTTTTACTCGCAGGTAGAACATACGATGTGCGGGGCGATATTATCAATTTGGAATTTATACGGAAAATGACGGCGACGGCAAAAAACCATCGAAAGTGTTCATAAAATTGCTAGCGCAATTAAACGCAGACAGAAGAGAGTGCTTGCTAAGAAGAGAGGGCACTACAGACGAAGCGCTTCGTCTGTCGTATGTTCTCTTCTGTCCGCGTTTTTTTCTGCGCTGTAACTATTTTCGACATGAACGACCAACCAGCCCAAGGAATCGCACCATTAAGTTACATTATTGGTTATATACGGTATGTCATCGTTGCATCCACAGTGCCTTAAAATAATATTACAGTGACAATTTTGCGGTAATTTTGAAATAAAATGCTGGTTGGTTGGTTGGTTTGGTGTGGTTTAACGACCCAAAGTGACACAGGCCTAGTGTCACCTAAGTTCTGCAGTCAACAGGTGGCACCTTCATAATGTAGAAGACGGCCAACAGTACCGCTGGCTTCAAGAAAAGCTTTAATGCTTTTAAAGCGCGCTCCTAGAAGCTTCTTGGGACTCATCGTGCTAAAACGTTAAAACTATACATTGCGTTAAAATTATACATCTTATAGCTAGTGAGTAGATGGATGGGTATGCTTGAGTACTATTTCCACGAGCGGTCCTGCCGCTTTTGATAGTTTGCGGCCGGGCTGATCAATTTATCTTTGCGCCTGTGCTCCAGTAACTCCTTCTAGAGTACAAAAAGGCCGGCTTACGTGTAATAAAGCTTATTTGAGGTCTGGCGTTGCGCCTCTCTTTCTGCGCAGTGTTCCCCATTAGGGAGGGCAAAGCTTCGTCGTGCACGCCTACGTCTGTCCGTGTCTTTGTTCGCCAATGCAGCGTTTTGCAGTATTCACCAGAACCATCAGCCCAGCCGTTAACGTTTAGCTATACGTTAAAACTGATCTCACCTGGGCATTGTAGGCACTGAACTCGACGAATACTGCCCTGGTGCCACCGTCGATCCAATCGGACTTCTCCAAATAGTCGAGCTTCTCCTTGATCTTGTCGTTGGGGCCTCGCAGGGGCACCAGGTAGCCACCTCCCCCGTACACGTCAAGTTTTCCCCAGAAGGGCAGCCCGTTCAGCTCCTTGGCTCGACGGTGGTGCCACTCGTCCACGGGGCTGTCGGGGTCGGCCCGTTCTTTCCAGCCCGGCTTGTAGCTACGCTTGTCCTCGTTCAGCAGGTTCGACTGGCCGCGACACTCGTCCACGAGGTTGCGCATCAGCTTCTCCACTCGGCACGAGTCTGTGCAAGACACGGAACAGTTGCTTAAACTGCGCGGTGCACGTGCACTCTCTTTTGAAGAGTCACGCCTCCCACGACTCTTTGAAGAGAGTATAATCACTGGCGTAAATCATGTGGGGGTCAGGGGGGTCCTGTGTTCAGGCCGAGGGGGACACCCCTTGCAAGTGCACCCCCCTCGAGATTTATTTTTCAAACATCATATTTTCAATTGTATGACAATTATACCGGTATCACACAGAAACTTTTGATCGCGACCAAGGAAAATCAGGATTAGGCTCGATCTGGATCAGGTCCTGCTACTGTCACCTTTAATCGCTATCAAGCCCAATCGGGATCAAGACGATCCCGATCTGCGCATCGCGATCTGGCTGCCATGGAGATCGCGATTTGACTGACGTATGCGAACTCGATTCAAATTAGTTTGGGCCGGGTAGCAGCGACCACTGTTGACAACCATCAAGAAATCCGATCCGGATTTGCTGTGATCGTGATCAAAAATGCCCCGAACGGATAAACCAGTCAAGAAGACGACGCACAGGGGAGATCCACCTGTTGTGTATGTCACTTCCACTCCCTTGTCCGTCGCCTTGTGGACTGGTTTATTCGTTCAGCGTTATATATCAAATGACCTACACTTCAACCTTACTGCAAGAATGCCCGTGTAACACCTGCATTAAGTATAGCGTTTTCAACTTTCACAGCAGAGCTGTTATGGTCGAGATTTGCCGTGTGTCGTAGATAGAAAATTATCATCATCATGAACCGGCACACGCTCAATGACCGCCCAAACATTCCGTACAGATGATTAACAAGAAAAGCTGAAACGTGCCCACAGCCTTGCGCGACTTAGTGCTAGCAGCGCTAATTTTGTTTTAATGCCCATTCATTTTATAGTACGTGTGCATCTGTGTTCAATACCCCTCAGCTGTGTAAAGCTGCATTGGAATTCGAACTGCCGTTCGATCAATGCAATTACGTGAGGTGTGCACTCTTGCTCGTTTTTTAAACTTTATTTCAAAGCATGATTTTAATTTTTATATATTTAGAAATGCAACCCATATTTATAAAAATAAAATGGCCGCCATGGCAGGATGTGCGTCCCCCCTTGTGATTTTTGGCATTTATGCCACTGATATAATGATCTCCAAAAAAGAGTCGACATGTATCCTCAAATGTGGTTATGTATGCGGCAAGTCACGACTCGCCAAAAAACAGTAACAGGTAGTCTTTTTTTTTCTTAGAGCGAAAGTGTCATCCTTTGGCGTCAAGACTAAGCGGCATAAGAGAACACGAAACCAGTACAACAATCTTACAGAGAGGACCATGGTGTATGTAATGTGGCAAGCTCGGAGTGCATACTCACGGGGCCGAGCGCGTATCTGCCTAAGCGATGCGAAACCCATGATGCGGTTCACCCGGTCACCGAGGAATCCGCGCAGCCCGAAGGGTTGGGCACCGTTGTACCAAGGGCCGGCCTTCAGGTTTGGTACCAGCACGTCCCGGGACCACTTCCAGAATTGTTGGGCGCTGCTGATCTGCGTTTGTTTTTGAATTAGGATTAGTTGAGCAGCCGTCACGACTAGAATTCGCCAGCGCCGCTGCGGGATGAAATATCTGCGGAATGGCGCGGGGCGTCGTGTTAATGACGTAGCCGCTGCACGCGTGAGCATTTGTTTCTTATCCTGCCGTGTTCTATGTTCATTTTGCTGGGTGCAATATATACCTAATAATGCCCTATGAGTGCAATTCGGCTTACAGTGTCTGCTCCTGTGCCTTACCTCCATGAACTTTCCGTTGTCGATGAACTCGTGCCTGAGGCTCTGCTGGAGGAAGTAGGCGCTGGGGTCCCTGTTGCCGTACGAGAGCACGGTGAGGATCCACAGGAAGAAGAGGTAGCTGCCAATCTCTCGCAGGATGGCCGCCATCTTGAGCTCCCGGAGGCGTTCTTCGCGGACGCGGTCCAGTTCCCAGCTGTTCTGCGGCTTGTACAGCCGTCGCCGCCGGTGGTTCGGTGCATCTGCGCGTACATCACGGTCTCGCTTCATACCGAGGAATCAGGCGACAAGCCTCATTTAGCGCTTGTAGAAGTCGTTTACGTATATATGTTAACAAGAACAACCACTACTACTACTACTACGACTAATAATAATAATAATAATAATAATAATAATAATAATAATAATAATAATAATAATAATAATAATAATAATAATAATAATAATAAACAGCCTGATTATACCCACTGCAGGGCAAAGGCCTCTCGCACCTTTCTCCAATTAACCCGGTCCTCCGCTTGCTACGGCCATGTTATCCCCGCAAACTTTCTAATCTCATCTGCCCACCTAACTTTCTGCCTCCCACTACCGCGCTTGCCTTCTACTGGAATGTAGTCTGTAACTCTTAATGAGCAATGCCCTGCCCATGCACGTTTCTTCCTGTAGCCTGTAGGGACCGAGAAATTTGATCCCTATCAGGCTCAATCGCGATCGAAAGTCTACAATAAGAAAAAGGTAAGATTACCTGTTACTATTGTTTGGTGAATCTCGAGATGCCACACACATAACTCTCTTTTGGAGGTTTGCCCCTCTCGCGACTCTCAAAGGAGAGTATAATGACCCCGGAAAGAGAGTCAACGTGCATCTTTAAAGAGTTATGTATGTGGCAACTCGGGACTCACCGAAAAGAGCAACAGGTAATCTCACCTTTTTCTTAGAGTGTACCATGTGACACTCATATAAGTCGGTCGCTCCTTGCACTTCGCCTGAAGATCCCTGCCGTGCCACTCACCGCTGTGCAGCCACTCCTCGTGCTCGAGGAGCTCTGGATCTTCTTCGTCTTCTTCCGCTTCGTCGTCATCCTTGTCCGGAGACTTGAACAGGCTCGAGAAGATGATGGCGAGCATGAACACCTGGCAAAACAACAGGGTGTGAATTGAACGAACTGCCGTTGTTCCGCATCGCCTTCCTTCGCATGTCGAGTAACCTCAGCCACAACCGCTTTCCGATTATTAAGAAAAAAAAAACAAGAAGAAGAAGAAGAAGAAAGACAGCTGTGCACGTACACAAGACGAACACCTCGCTGCCTGTTCATAACAACTTAAAGATAGAGATGTTAGGTATATTTGCGCCTGTGTAATACTGGGAGTGCTGGCGTCACTGGTAGCTATGGCGGAGAATGTGGAACACTTTTCTTTTTGCCAGCTGGCGTTACGCAGCACATCACCTTTTTACGAGCTGGCAGCTGACCAATAAGCCCTCTCATGCTACCTAACATCTTAAGTCTGCCGGGACGAGACCCTCGCTATGAAAGAACGAAATAAGGAGAATGGATCAAGGGCTATAGAAGAACTCTTTCCTGGGCTAGTTGGTGTCTATGCTTGCCAAACATGTTATCCCTGGTGCAATGCTTGAAACATCTTCCGGCGCATTTTAAATCACGCTTATGTGTGCCGCGTTTCGCGCAAGTTAAGATTGTTGGAAAAAGCAGATACCACAAGTCGAGAGAATTAGTAAAAGCGCTTCATGTTAGAAGGAAATGGTCCGCCTGTGTTAGTAACACATCAATCGCGCTATATTGATCTGAATTGTGCTTTTTAACGAAATCTGTGATTTGTCTGTGATTTGTCTTGCCTTTCTTCGTGTCCCGTCCTTTGCGCAGTTTGACCAGAATGAACTCGTACCAACTAGCCCAACTCTCCACGCTGCTTACTCAAATCTGTGATGTCACGCTTACAAGCCACTGCGCAGGCTCGGAAGCTTACTTCGTTTTCCACGTTTGACCTTCACATTGGCGCTCCTCTGTATCTTCTCTAGTGGTTATGGTGCTTGATTACTGACCCGCAGGTAACCGGATGGAATCCCGGCCGCTGCTGCCGCATTTTAGCTGGAGGCGAAAGTGCTAGAGGCCCGTGTACTTAGATTTAGGTGCACGTTAAAGAACCCTGGGTGGTCGAAATTTCCGGAGGCTTCCACTATGACGTTCCTCATAATCATATGGTTGTTTTGGGGCGTTAAACCCCAACAATTATGATTAATATTATTGTATCTTATCTGTCCTTTCTTCATGTTTCAAGCATTGCGCCAGGAATAACATGTTTAGAAAGATTAAGGGCTCATATATGTATAATAGCACAAACGTAGCAAGACACAAAAAAGGCATAGGAAAGACACAAGTGTTAGTGAAGATCAAGGGCTCATTACTTGGGATGCTTACAAGGAGCGGACCGTCGTCGTCGCCTCACCTTGATGGGCTGTGTGATGAGGACGGACATGAAGAAGGAGACGAGCAGCGAGGTGATCCACTTGCGGGTCTTCTCGTCGCCAAACTGGACCCCGTAGGCCCAGATGAAGAAGACCGAGACGAAGATGGAGGCCAGGCAAAGGAACCAGGCCACGTAGCGGCACCACCAGGGGAACATGAACTTGCCCTTGCGCTTGCGCCGGCCCTGCTGCAGGCGACGTCTCTGGGGGCGCTCCTCGAACACGTCGTTCAGCTCCGTCTCTGTCAGCTGCATCGTCGACTCGGACTTGCCGGCACGGCCCAATGGCTTGGCGGCCGCCGACGACGCACGGCTCACCACCAGAGAGTCTGTGAGGTACAAGACAGTATGAAGATAGCAGGATGCGCAGATATCTGTTCAAGATAGAGTCGTATTACTTATGAATCAACGCGGGCAATGACGGAAGACACACAGATAGAAAAATCATTCGACACACTGATCAAGCTTATTCAATTTTTTGCACTATAGAATTAATTGACAATTCTTGAGCATGGAAAGCACAATTCACGAGACCATGCCAAGGAGAGATTGACCATTCGGACTGTCCTCTCGTAGAAGTGGGTTATTCCACGCCAAACGTCCCAGCCATTATGGCGACTATCCCAAATGTATTCCAAAAACGTGCTGATTTATTGCATTGAAAACGGTGCATTGCTAGAATATTTCGCAGAGGAAAAATTTTTTGGTCGCGTGGGAGCATCTCGAATTTCGCAGAATGTCGTCCGAGTGATGTTTATCAGAAAATTTATTCGGAGAGTACCGTTTCTTGTTTCAATACAAATTTGGTTTACGTATTAAACAAAGGCGTACGGGCAAGGTGTTCGATGGATGCATGATGGATGAATATACTTTATTTTCGGCCCCTCGGAACGTGCCCTAGCAGGTTGCGGGCCGCTCCCACGTCGGAACAGAAAGACCAAGTCTCTCTGCTGCGTCGCGGGCCCGTTGGACTGCCCATAGTTGTGCTTCGAGTCCGGAGCTGGTAATAACATCTGTTCAATAATATTACTGCAATTATTACGCCATGCTTAGTTTCTACAGCGCGACTGGACGCGGACGGAGAAGGAACACGCAAACACACACACAGCGCTGACTTTCAACGGGAATGTTTATTTTTCATATGCACGTGACGCTTATATAGACACACGCGAGCAGGTGCACACAAAAAAAGAAACAAAAGCAGGACCCAAACGCGCATGTTCTGCCGCAATCACAACCAGTTGCCACCAACCTAGAGTGACGCATCCAGATATCTCTTTTCCTTATCTGTTAGAGACAAGGATGGCATGCTGACACATGTATCATTCATTTTATCAATTTCATACGCTTCAATAATTTCTCTAGTCAATCGATCTCTTGCCCTGTTGAGAATACTAGTTTTATCAAAAATTGGAAAACAGCCACATCTTTGGCAGTGAATGGCAAGGTGTCCGGAAATAACTTTCGTGACATTGTACTTATGTTCGCGCAACCTTTGATTCACACACCGGCCGGTCTGGCCAATGTACACACGGGAACATGACAGCGGGACGGAATAAATAACGTCTTTAGCGCAGGCAACATACTTCTCGCTATGTTTAGTGGAACACGAAGCATTTTCTTTTTCCCTTTCGGCGTTCACTCGCCTGCAAAGTCCCTGCAGTCGCACGGGCGCGGACAAAACAACGTCCACACCGGACCTTCTCGCAATCCTTTTCAGGTTGTGAGATACGGTGTGGATGTAGGGCACTACTGCAAGCTTTTTCCCTCGAGTGTCACTCTGATGCTCACTCGGATTAGACCTGTACTTTTTGTTCAGGCGCTCCGCCACCGCTGACAACAGTCTCATGGGGTAACCGGAGTCGTACAGATGCTTGGCCTGGCCCCACAAACTTTCCTCAATCTTATGCTCACAAGACTTGGACAAAGAATTGTGGAAACACGACTGAATCACGGCACGTTTGACTAACTTGGAGTGCGCCGATGCAAATGGCAACACCGGCTTGTTACCTCTAGGCTCGTAGCTCCAGCAAACACCTCTTGGATGGCAATACAACCCTATGTCCAAAAATCTTATGAAATTGTCCTTTGGGACTTCATGCGTCAGTAAAAGAGGGGACAACACGTCAGTAAAAATGCTCAGGGTTCTAGCGACCCCTGCGTCAAAGTTGTTAGTGTCAAGGCGTGAAACAATTAGGTAGTCGTCTACGAATCTGAAGACGCCAACGACGTCCGAACTGGTCAAACGATCGCAAAGGAGCTTGTTGCGCTGAGCCAGAAATAGGTCGCTCAAACAGGGAGCGATAGAAGACCCAATACATATGCCATTTTTTTGTTTCACAATGTGTTCGTCCCAAGTTGCGTAGGTTGAGTTTACATAAAAGTGAAGGAGCTCTAAAAACTGATCACATGACAAGCCGGAAGCGTTCTGGAAATTGACACTTCCCAACCTGTCGATGCTATCTGCAACACATGTCATCAATTCCGCCTGGGGAAGTGAATAAAACAAATCTTTAACGTCGATTGAAAAGACGGCTAGGTTCTGGTCCTGCCTAACCTTAAAGAATTCAACAACTTGCTCCGACTTAACTACCAAATAAGGATCGTCAACAGGAAGCATCTTCAAGTGCTTCTGTAAGAACAATGCCAAACACTTCTGCCATGTGCCGTTTTCGGACAAAATCACACGGAGAGGATAGTCACTTTTATGCGTTTTAGCTGTAAAAAATATTTCTAACTGCAACTTTTTGCTATTTCCTAACGATCGAGCTAGGCTTTCGAGATTATATCTTTTGCACAACTTTACTGCCTCATTTCGAAGTTTCCTCAGCGACACGTCGTCATGCGCATTGAACACGGCGGATACAGACTCCGAGGCTTTTGTCAAGTACACGGACTTGGGCATTACCGCGAAGCCACCTTCTTTGTCCGCGGATAACAAAGACAGAAAATTATCCTTCATGTACCTAACAGTACTGGCCAACGAAAGTTTTTCACCTGAAGGACGGGAGCGACACAGTACATCCACGCCTTCAGATATGCTCCTGTCAAACTCGGCTTCGGGAACTTCCTTGGACACTTGCCTGACCATGGAGAGCAGTTCAGGACGCGACTTCTGAGGTTCGACGGCGAACTTGGGTCCACACCTGAGGACGCGTTGCACATGTTCCGGCAGTTTGACTAGAGAAATTATTGAAGCGTATGAAATTGATAAAATGAATGATACATGTGTCAGCATGCCATCCTTGTCTCTAACAGATAAGGAAAAGAGATATCTGGATGCGTCACTCTAGGTTGGTGGCAACTGGTTGTGATTGCGGCAGAACATGCGCGTTTGGGTCCTGCTTTTGTTTCTTTTTTGTGTGCACCTGCTCGCGTGTGTCTATATAAGCGTCACGTGCATATGAAAAATAAACATTCCAGTTGAAAGTCAGCGCTGTGTGTGTGTTTGCGTGTTCCTTCTCCGTCCGCGTCCAGTCGCGCTGTAGAAACTAAGCATGAACAACCAACTAGCCCGCCAACGCACTTTAGTCTATTACACCATACGCACCTCCAAAAATTTTGCCCAAATGTTGTATGTTTACGTTTTTTTTCCTTCGAATATTTCGCTACGTATGAATATCTGAGCAATCAATACTTACTTTACGGAAGGTATATTTCGAGTTAAAATATTTTCAGGCCACTGAAGCTTGTAAATCTTGCAAGAAAAAATCACATATTTGAGAAAATATTCGTATGGGTCCATATTGAGACGCAATTTACACTGCGTGGTGGTCCATGTAATGTCAATGGAGAATTTCAAACATTATTTTCTACCTTAAAACAAAAATTATAATGATAAAACTTACCATATAAGAGCTATTTGTTTACTTTCGACTGAGGTATAAATCTGATTTTTAATTGGAGCACCGCGTGGTGTAAATTCTGTCTCAATGTGGACGAAAATGAAGATTTACTCGAATTTGCGATTTTTTGTCGTAAGATTTGCAATCTTCAATGGTCTGAAAATATTTTAAAGCAAAATACACCTTCTGTAAAGTAAGTATTGATTACTCCCATAATTACACATGGCGAAATATTACAACGAAAAAAAGGAAATATAAAACATTCTGGCAATATTTCTGGAGGCGTATATGGCATAATTATTACAGTAATATTATTGAGCTTCGAACAGCTTAGACATACGCCTTTGCTTAATGCAAAAACTATATTCGGCATTACGTGAAACAAGAAAATATACTTTCAGAACAACATTTCTGATAAACATCCCTCGGACGACATTCTGAGAAATCTGAAATGTTCCCACGCGACCAATAATTTTTCTCTCCAACATATTCCAGCAATGCACTGTTTTCAATGCAACAAATCATCCCGAATTTTTTCGAATACATTAGAGATGGTCGTTAAAATGGCTGGGACGTTTGGCGTGTAATGACTTAAATACGTTCCCAATATGCTTCATGAACTGGCCTAAACATTTGCGAAGTTTAAATATGCGTAGGGCTACAATGAGGCCAAATAAGACTCAGCAGGAAGATAGGAGAGAAACTCACAGGGTACCTCGTGCAGTCACCTAAAACGACCCGAAGGCGAACGCCATCATCTAGCTACTTTACTGGGCACTTCATATCGACGTCCTACCCAGTTGAAAAACCCACCAGAGTGTGTTTGGCGTGTTCTGGTGTGTCTTGGTGTTAACACCAGAACACACTGGTGTGTTCTAGTGGACACACCAGCCCGTTGTGCTGTGTTCTGGTGGGAACACCGCACTGGTGTGGTGTAGTCTGGTGTGGATGCAATTCTGGTCTGGCGTGTTCTGGTGGGGACGGCACTGGTCAACGTTCATTAATTAACTTCCCTAAATATCTCAGTACTCCATTTGTTTTGATTATCATCATACAATTAACTTTTACTTATCTAGCTTTCACCAATAAACTTTCACTAATCAGCTCGCTGCTAACTTAATTTGCTCTGATTACCATCACGTACATATATATGCACGTACGGTCATCCTTTCATTCGCTTTTGTGTGGCTTTCGATCCCCTAATTATCACGTGATGTTTATTGTTTCGCCACGTTTGCACGAGAAATATAATGCTTTAAGAAGCACAGCTGTTGCAGAAGGATTCTTTTGTCATGGGCTCGGATGGAATTTCTAACCTGGTAACACAAGTGCTGCGCCATAATGCTTGTGGTGACTAAGCTGCAGAGCGCGAAACAGGAGACAGCAGACATCGAGAGAGCAAAGTTCCGCACTTCTCTCTGGCTTGTAAACGAGTCCTTGCACATAATTTATTAAAAATGCGCGAGTGCATGCCGTCACCTCTTTTCTGGCGAAGGGCCTCGGTGATCCTGTTGGGTCTCTTGCGCCGCAGGCGTGACCGCCGGAAGAGCGTGATCATCAGGAAAGTTGGCGGGAACACGATCAGGTTGGCCATCACCCCTACGCCCACCTGTGCGCGTGATTCAGACGTGGAAAGTCTTCGAATGTTCGTGTACAGGGAATGTTTCTTAATGGCTTAGCATCAGGAGTGTAAAAGCGCGAAAGAAACTGCATGTGTGCGATCGCGGCGTAGCTGATTCGAGGTAAAGGTATAAAGGTGAACTATAGGAGATATATAAAGAGGTAAATGTAAATGAAGGAAAATATGAATTGAAATAGGATGGTTAGTAAGATTGCCAAAGTATTACGTATAAACCTTTTCCCTGATTATATAACTTACATTTACCTACATTTACCTATTTGAAGATTATAGCGTTGGTAACCGCAGGTTACTGGTAGTGATTAAACAGTGACTATTGAATTAAAAGTAATTAAGTCTAATAGAGTGGTCATGAGGTATTATTGTGTGCATTATTTTTTATTCTAACTGGAAGTGAGAATGTGCTAATGAAGGTTAAGCATAGACCGGAAGTGAGTAAACTAAGTGATCGACCAGATGTAGTTAAGACTAAAAGTGGGAACCGGTAGTAATTGCATACCCGGAAGTGACGCAGTGCTAACAAATTTCTCTCGACTTTGCTGCTAAATTGTCAGTGATTTGTGTGTGTGTGTGTTCACACCACTCGGAAGACATAAAAGTAAGCAAAAGTAGTAAGTAAACGTAGTGCACATGGAGTTGGCACGGCTAAAATGGATAATGTTCGTACCTGTTCCGGGCTGAGCGAGAAAGGGCCAACGTTGAATGACGAGGCGGACGGCTTGGAAGGCACGCGGCCGTACCACATGGCGTTCACCAGCATGGAGAGGTAGAGCAGGGCCACGCAGCATGAGACGCGCTGGACGCGCGTGAAGCGGCTCTTGGGCGGACGCATGAAGACGCTGAACCAGAGATGGCCGTCCGCCAGGTTCTTCTGAGACTTGAGCTGGAACAGGTGGCTGAACTCGGTCGCTTCGTCTTTGCCGGCCACAGGCAGCAGGCGGTCAGTCTGCGTTGAGCCGACGGGAATAGTCTGTCAGACCGGTACATGTTTCATCGTTTTTTAAAGACTTGCAGACCGAGCTTTGCGAGTTTTCGTATGTCAGCATTTCTGATCTCCATCGCAGACATGCCGAGATGCATGCACGACATTTACGAACTTGGACATTTTCAAATCTTAGACTGTCTTGGCTCGTGATAAGAAATGGACAGCGTCATGCTTCAACGCCTCAATTTCAGTCTTGCTCACTCTGCTCGGTATGAGTAGCGCATTCCGGCGCTGCTGTGAATCGCGGAAACCTTCAGTGCACGGTGCTTACAGCTAGACGCTATATGATATCTCGCATTCATTGCTCATATGCCCCGCTCATTGTCCCATACTAGTCGGCTACAACTTGAGAAGTCCGGAGAGGCCCCATCCAGATGACCGAAGCGCAACAGCCGATCGCCTTCGCGTTTAAAAAAGTAGTCCCACTCATGCACTCGGCAATGTTCTCCGAAGGCGGGGTCACCGGCCGTCCGGCTCATGACGTCAGTCTGGAGCGCGCGCTTATTGGTGCAGGCTTGTGTGCATCCGCCTTTGAGGAAGAAATGCCGCAGACTAGCGTGCGTAGAATCTGTAGTCCGGTACAACTCCAGAAGTCAGAGGCAATTCCTCCACAAAAGCGGTTGAATATGAGCCTAAACCGGTGCTCGTGCACTACAGACTAACGTCATGAGCCGGACGGCCGGTGACTCTGCTGTCCGGCTCATGAGCGGTACCATTTCTTTAGCCGTGGAGGTAATCGGCTATCGCTCTTAGGTCATCCGGACAGGACCTCTCCCGACGTTTAAATTGCATACGACTGTAGATGACAGTGCACTTTTTTATTTTCTTTCTAACAGAGAAGTATGTTTAGCCAGAGCGAAGAAGGGACAAATGCTGCTACGTACGAGGCCGTCTTCCTTCTCGACGGCGAACCACCTGTTGGCGATGAAGTCGTAGCGCGCGTTGGTCTGCACGTCGCGAACAGATATGAAGCGCAGGTGCCAGGAGCGCATCGAGCCCTTGCCACCGTTGTCGTGCCAGATGCGCATGTAGTTCAAACGGCCGAGAGGACTGCGCAAGGCACGAGAGAGAGTGAACAGATCAACTCGTAAATTACATCACATTGGATTAGACAAAGCTGGTGATCACAGAAAACTGACATAAATTTTGCTACAGTGGTATAACAAATAATGCCTCTGGAGGCCACATTTTCTCTTCGTGAGGGCAACAGGAAAGTAGCCGTCACCCTGACGAATGTAAGTCCCCTGTCGAAGCATTCGCACCAGCGACATACCTTCTTCAGTATCTCATGTACATGTACACTACACTTCGGCAACAGTGCGCACTGAATCTCCGAATGACCAGTTGCCTGAAGAAGACAAACCAACCATCATAGTGCTTCAGTCACTGTTGGACGCACTTCGCGTGTTCGTCGGCAAGCTGAAGTCACCCTGCGCTCAGTCCGTACAACAGGTACTAGATGTTCTACGTCCAGTACTTGCAAGCCTTCAGTAGGCACCATGACAGGACTCTTTACGGCGGAACGTATATGCCTGAGATCCTAAGTCTAGTACTATGAAAGGCAGCTGTGTTCTTCAAGCTCGCGTGTATTGTTTCTCTTTTGTATGCTCCTTTCTTTCTATCTCCCTTTCTTTCCCTCCCTTAATCCCCTTCCCCGGATAGCAAATTGGACGCGCGTCTGGTTGACCTCCCTCCCTCCTCCTCCTCATGCACGTATACGACGGACGTAATAAACTAATTTCTTTTAATACTACGGTGTCATGTACGTGAATACGTACACACCTTCTCTGCGTATTCACGTACATGTGCTTCACGTCCCTCATATTTTCAGCAGTCGTGAAGCTTCTACGATGTTCCCAAGTTCGTATCTACATATTTGGCAACAAAAAAAGCACACAAAAACGTACATAGATATTCATTTCTGCAAAGACTTAAGAGAGAGAGAGAGAGAGCTCTTTAATAAGGCACAAAGGATTCTGTCGGCATACATATGGGCGCCTACATGCTACTCTGAACAGCGAAAGTGGATGGACATTCAAGCTTGCATAAAATTACGAAGCATTTGTGAATTAATGCGTGAAACGAGAGTAGAGGTGCACATGCAATGCAGGGCCGAGTTAGGCCTATAGTTCACAAATGCCAGAATCGGGCCCACTATGGTCAGCTGTGTGCACAGTGAGGGAGTGTTACGAAACTGTAAGCTGTGAGACAGTCTTACCGAGGCACTGTCATGACGAACGTGTCCACGGCACCCTTGCGGAATATCTTGCGCTTCTGTTCGCCGAAAGTGCGCACTTCCGTTTCGTCATCATCGCCGGAAAGAATGAAAAACACCTGAAAAGGCAAGTTGCAATGACGTCGATGAGGGAGGCATGGTAGCACCAGCTAATTGACAGGGACAGCAGTTGCGTCGAGTGTGCCTTTTCTGTTGTCCCTGTCAAGTAGCTTGCGCAGGCAGGATGCAATGACGTCAGCGTCACCTCGCGTACGAGTATGCGTGAAATGGAGCACTTACGTTGGAGTCCGTAGCTGCTCCTTTCTTGTCACCCGTGAATACGACAATTTCGTAAATGTACTTGTCCTTGGGATCGTTGTCTTGAAGCGGTAGTGCTCCGAGCTTGAACGAAACCGGTGAAGAGAATGTTAATAATACATAATTATTGTGGGTGGTTGCGTGAGACGATTCTTTTATAGAAGAGGCCGAGAAGACCACCATAATATAATAGCGACACATATATAATATAATATAATATAATATAATATAATATAATATAATATAATATAATATAATATAATATAATATAATATAATATAATATAATATAATGTAATATAATATAATATAATATAATATAATTGAGAAGATATGTAATACCTCGGTAAATTGCTTCTTGCAGTTTATCACATGGAGGGGCAGACTAAAGCAGTAATGATAATTATTGACTTGACTCTTGAAACAATCCACATATAATTTTCGACTCTCATTTACAGTTACTTTATACAGCTCTCCTGGCGATAACTCTGGATTGTGCTTTATTTGAATAAGATGAACATGTGTGCCGCGGCTGTCAGAATAATTATTTCTGGGGTGTTACTGACAAAACCCCCAGAATCCTGGCCGCCGTGCCGGGTTCGACTGCTGGCCACAGCGGCCGCATTTAGACAGGAGCGAAAGGCAAAAAACAGCCGTGGACGTAGATCTAGGTGCACGTTGAAAGTGATGAAAATTAATCGGGAGATACGGCGTTCATCATAATGATATTCTGGTTTTGGCACGTAAAATCCCAGAAACAATTAGTATTGTTATTAAAGAAACGTCTGTAAGCCCGTGCTGAAGCGTCTGATTTCCATGAGGCGGCACTCGAAGGGCTTACCTTCTCGACGTCTTTCTTGTCTTCGTAGCGTGCCCAGATGAGCAGCATGACGTAGACGAGCATGGTGACCACGACGGTCATGTAGATGGTGACGTTGTCGGCAAAGCCCGCGTTGGCGAACACGTACGAGAAGTCGATCGTGTTGGGCATCACGAAGAAGCCGCTTCCGAACGAGGTCAGGTGGTTGCACTTGCACTTGGTCACCGCGTAGTTAGCGTTCGCCACCTGCGCAGTTTTGTTGGTCGATGTACCATCTCTTCGATTCCGTGAAGGACGACAGGCTTGGCAGCAGTGTGGGCTTGGTATATATAGGTGCAGAAAATTTTAAGTGAAATTGTACCCTACCCTTACCAGCCTGATTACAATATTACAGCGAAACAGCTTTTAAAAAAAAATCACGCATCGAGCTAAATAAGCCACTATGGAAAGACACGCGGACTGACACAGTTGTAGTATACGTTTGTCACATGCACTCGCTCGTTACAAGATGTCTCCGTGATTGACTCGTAACCTAATGTGACCGTAATCTAACCAGTATAACAACGTTACATACATTTCTAAAAAAAATTAAAGTACTCCCTTACTCAGGCACGTAGGCAAGGGGGGGGCCCGGGGGGCCCGCCCCCCCCCCCCCCGAAATTCGTCCAGCCTTTTATGTTCCCGGGCAATTTTTTTTTGTTTTTGCCATGAAAATACTTTCTTTCGAATAATTAGGCCTTGGGCCCCCCCCCCGAAAAAAAATCCTGGCTACGTGCCTGCCCTTACTGACAATGCATGACAATGCACATGCTTTCACTCAGTCTCACTTTTTCTCGCCCTTCCAAGACGATTTTAATGAAGAAAGGAAATTGTTAGAAAAATTTAAAGCAAGTGTGACATTTTTACTACTGTATTTTCTTGTTTTATCTATTTCAGCTACTTTTGTTTTACGCTATTACGCTTTGTATAATAGTAGCTGCCATAGAAAATGTTTTTTTTTTTTCTGTTGATAATAATCGGTAGGGACCCTTTAAAAGATTTGTTGGCTCCCCAAAATTTTTTTTTGTAGCTGTATAAATGTCGTGTTGAAGAAACTTTCAAGGTTTCAAGTGTTCATGAAGAAAGGCGCGAAAGATTGCGTTGTGACAAATATTATAACTCTTGAACACGGGGTGTCGCTGGTCTTGTCTTCTTCAAGGCTGCAACTGAAGAAGACAAGACCGCTTGCCGAAACGTCGGCTCCAGCGACACAGGATTTTTCATCTCTCCAAGCTTCCTTCTTCTCCTGAGCTTCTGCCGTATTATAACTATTATAAATGAAATGCTGCTTGGCGTAAACACAGCGTGAGTTGCTTTCCAGTAAAGCTTGCTCAACACATGACAGCGCGTGCTTACGAAGCAGCCGTCGGCCGACCACATCTTCAGCTTGGAGTTGAAGAAGTAACATCCGGAGGTGTAGATGCGCACGGAGTAGTTTGTGCTGAATTCCCGGCTCACTTCCGACAGGGTCAGATTGACCGGGTCGTCCATGCTGAACTCAGGAACGCTGCCGTTTGGCTGGACCAGGCCCAGGTAGAAGAAGCCAGTCCGGTTGGCAATCAGAGCGTTGTCCAGGAATATGTCGTACGTGCCTGCCAAAGACGTTTCAAATGACAGATATACCATATTGCGAAGCTATGAATTTCAAGTCCAAATAAATGAGGCGCTGCCATTGCGCATTCATGTACGAGCTTAAAGGACACCAAGGTGAAACAATGAAATGCTTTAGATTGATGAATCGTAATCTGAAAACACCAATGTCGTTAATTTTACCATCATAGGCATATTAATAGAGGAAAATATCAAGGTCAGAGTTTCATGTTTAAATTTCGCGTCGAAATCTTCGCGCGTGACGTCACAGATTTCAAGATGAATTTTTTCGTATTTTGGCGACATTGGCTCAACGAAATTCATTGAAACTTGGTATGCTAAATCTCTGCCTGTTCCGAGGACAATGTACTTAATTTTTATCGATTAGGAACAACGTAGGCCCTATGTAGACACCGTCAACAGCGATTAGTGCGGAAATTTCAAGGTGGCGTCGCGACCCGCATTTTTTTTTGCGTTTTCTCGCTTACCAAGCGTCATCTCACGGCAAGCGTGCATGGTGATTTTAGTACTGTGAAAGAGTAGTTTACTAATACGAGAAAAATAGTGTTTCTAGTTAGTGTCCATTTAAAGAACGTTTAGCACGTTTAACATGTATAGCTTTTCTGAAGATTATGGTTATCGTCCCACTGCACGATACGAAGCGCCAGCGTGTTTCCGTACCCTAAAGCGTGCAGCAGCGGAACTTCCGATTGCCGTCATTTGCGAGATAGTCACGTGACCTGAACAGAAAATTCACGTATGACGCCATACCAACGCCAAAATTTGAATGAAAGGGAAAGGTTTTGCCTTGCGTTGCATAAGCATCGCTCTCTCTTTTGTCAGTGTCGGTGGATAGTCCGTGTCACTGGGGAGCCATGATAAGCTACGCCGTGCATTTTCACGGTTCTCACTCTTTTGCCAGCTTCGCTGCTGCCAGAACCTGTATCGACATCAACGTGCCGCTCTACCAATTACGTCATACGTGACGTTTCTGCTCAGGTCACGTGACACTCCCGCGTGTGACGGTGGCCGGAATTTACTCTGCTGCGCCTTTTAGGGTACGGAAATACGCTGGTGCGAAAGGCCGTCTGTGAGTCACGGGCATTCTGGTATTTCACATTGGCGTGCTATTGAATCCTCTGTAGCAAATGATATGCAAACAATCATGAACAGCACGATTATTTGCCCCTTTGTGAGGGATATGTTTCACTGAAGCTGTCCTTGATGTCCGTCACGGTTGTACTACTGACCGTTGGCGCTGCGTATGGTGGACAAGTTGACCATGAGATCGTACGCGTTGAGCTGCGGCTTGACCCGGTGTCTGATGTAGACGAGGAACTGCGCGCTGGGATCATGCGGCGTGATCTCGATGTTGACGGCGGAGTCCGGCTTGGGCACCACGAACTGGTGGTACACCATCTCCTCGTTCCACTTCACCTGCGGCGCAAATTCTGTCGGCTCCGGGAGGCCCTGCGTAAGTTTAGCGGAAGGGGTGCATTGGGCCTCAGTTCAGCTAAAGGCGTTTTTTTTTTTAATTTTGAAAGTCTGCCCTTAGACATAGTAGTTCGCGGTGTCATAAATACACGTGTCGAACGCCAACAACCTAGTCCACTTTGCACGTCTCACCAAAAGTAACGAGCACTCGAAGCAAAACGTCATCGAGAAAGCGACCAGTATGGTCGAATAATATTCGTAGGAACTACCAAACGTACTAATGAGCAACCGAAACTACATGCGCCTATGTACGCATGGCTACAAGGTATACATAGAGCATATGCCCATATTGTTCGGCTACCGAATTGAAACCTAGAAACACACTTCTCTTGTGGGCTTTCCATGACGGTAACAAAATTTGACGCTACCCGCAAACGGTGTGCCTTCATCTCACGGTGCCACATAACTGGAAGTCATGTCTCCATACAATCTATCACAGACCTATACAGATCCATACAGCCGAAACCAAACTGGACTTGTGTCGAATCCACGTGTTATCATTGATGCCACTAAGCATCGTGCTACAAACCGGTGGATTACAAATTTTTCCTTTCATAACAACGTTATTTTACAAGAAGGGATCCAGACACCGACCAAAATGATTAAAAAACAAACGAATGTATTAACGTTTCGGCATTTATCTCGAGTACTTGGTAATCCAAACCACAACGCACACTCTTAATCGTCACGAGGGTAATCTTCCTCCGGTGTAGGCCAGGTGCCTTAATCTCGTCATGCGCCGCATATAAAAAGGCGAACAGCTGTGCCGATGCTTTTATTGTGAACATGGTTCCAGTGGGGGAGCTGAAACGTTACATTCGTTTTTTAAAATACTTTTGGTCGGTGTCCGGATTCCTTCTTTTAAAATGTTTCATCCCGGCCAGACGGGCTTCCGACATACTCTCAACGTGATAATAACGTTATAAATGCATTTCATAGACACCAGGATCAAAGGCAGGAGCGTTTGATTCGGGTGTCTTGACGCGTTGCCTACTTTCTTTGGACGGTGCAAGCCAGGTCCGAGTGACTGTGGGTGTTATTTGGACCTGGGTTACCATCGATCGTATCGCCCATATTAGCGGGGTGAATGCCTACCGTTGCGTTTTCCTTGGCCCCTTTTCGCGGTACAATGATCTCAAAGTAGTCGGTGGTGTTGCTGACGTCCACGCGGTACAGGTTTTCGTCCAGGACGACCAACTGCAGAGTCTGCGTGTCCTCGGACAGAACATCCACGCTGCCGCCAAAGGATTGCAGGATCGACGGCCATGACACAGCCTGAGTGCGCGAGAACGTCAAGGGGTTACTCATAGTGACTTAACGAGAAAGTGCTAAAGAGGATCTATGAACAGGAATAAGTGCCTCAGACAGACAGGCCAACGTTTGGATAGGCGGGCCTATCTTCGTCAAAGGCGCCTCATCATCCCTGGCGTGTTAGCTTTGAAAGGATCGCTCATCATGGTGTCACATCAAGTGATGTTCCTGTCGGTTCTTGTCATCTGATGACAAGTACCAATGACAAATATGTCATCTGATGACAATCACCGACAAGAACAGCATATGACGTGACGTCAATGAGTGATCCGTTTAAAACTAACTCTCAAAGGAAGAAGAGGCGCCTTTGACGAATACAGATCCGGCTATCCACACGTGGGCGCCTGCCTATTCAGCGAACCTCTGTAGCATGCTGCGTTTCCATCCGTCGGTTACGACCTCTACTCAGTAGGACAGTACAGTGGTAACTTGCCCTTAAAGTCTGGCGTGCAATCAACTACATGTCATGCTCACTGGGTCAATGTTTCTTTCGGAACACAAAAAGACGGTTCGTAAGGAACAGCCTAATATTATCTTGCATATATCATGTACCTTTATAGTTTTATTTTTTTATCGTGAGTCTCTCAGTAGATGACGGCTTTCTTTTGTTATCCACACTGCGCGCCGTGCCTTACACAGCACAGAAAGGCTCGTGAATAGTTTGCACCCTGTCAGGCATTGATTATCTTTCAATAGTGTCTTGGGTAACATGTGTGAAACTGTTTAAATAAGGCTTTGCCATGTCCTCAAAAAAAGCAATAAAAGGAGGGAGGGGGGCAAAACACGACAGCGTGTTTGTTAGTAAAGTTGATAATGAGCATTGTACACACACCCTGGCTTATCAGTCTCACCTTTAACAGAATTATTCAAAATCAACTCGCCCACCTTTTCAGTACCACTGTTCTCAGTTTTAGCAGTACTGCTCTGCTGCTCCTGTGACAGCAGCGCATAGCTTTCCTTCGTGTTCTAGCTCGGACATCACTGGACACGATGCCACCTCAGCTATGCGCAATGGCGGCGTCGTAACCGATGAAGTGCCAACTGAAGGGCGACTACCAGTGGCGTATCTTCGAAACGGGCGGCGCAAAAACAAGGACAAAGGAAAGACTACACACCACAGAGCGTTCTGTGGTATGTAGTCTTTCCTTTGTCCTTGTTTTTGCGCCGCCCGTTTCGAAGATGCAAAACCAATTCCAACTTGCCCAGGCATCAATTCTTCTACCAGTGGCGTAGGCAGAAATTTTTGTGGGGGGGGGGGGGGGGGGACGCGCCCTTTATCCGACGTGGGGTCCGGGGCAGGTAAGTGTGGCCGAGTGTCATTTTGTGGTCTGTATACCATGGCAGAAAAAAATTTCGGGGGGCACGGGCCCGATGTGCCCCCCCCCCCCCCCCTGGCTACGCCACTGGCGACTACAGCTAGTTCTCCACTTCACCGTGAAGCACGTATCAGAATGAGTGAAATGAAAACTCTCATGAAGGTTGAGAGATGAGAGGTAAAAAAAAAAAGGCCCGAAGGACCTGAAGGCAAGCTGAATTTCGCGGTGGAACGAGTGTTGTCAGCACAGTATCGCTCTCACCATGACGCCAAGTGTCTCGTTCCCAGCGCATGTTGGTCGGCTGGCGAGGACGTCACAGATGCCGGGAAATATGTACACAGCGTCGCCGTGCTGAATGGCACGGCCGCTCAGCGCTCCACCGCTGAACCTGCATGGAGGCAGTGTGCCGGGCACGTCAGTGAGCGCCGTTCACTCAGCATTGCAATAAAATTGAATTATTATGGCGAAAACCTTAAGGGCATCGTCAGACGCCCTTTGATGATGACGACGATGATGATGAAATAGCCACACCTTATGGCGTTTGCCTTCGAGTCGCCTTATGCAAATGCATAAGGGTTCCTGCGAGCTTTATATCTACATTTGACCAGAGGTCATTGATGAAAAATTCGTGAACACGGCGTGTCGCTGGGGCCGACGTTTCGACAAGCGGACTTGTCTTCTTCAAGCTTGCAACTGCTTTCCTTAGCGTGTGTGTGTATATATGCTCCGTACCCTCTCCTCCGACCCAAACAAAGGAGGAGGAGAGAGCAACTGCGTAGAAGTCATTGAACAAGGGATGTCAGTGGAGTAGACGTTCCGACAGGGTGAACCTGTATTTGTCAGTTTAGTTGGCGCCCTGACGAAGACAATTAAATCGCTTTGACCATGAAACGTAGGATCCAGTAACATTCCCTGTTCAACTATCCATTCCTTCAAGACATGATCCTCTCCTGAACTTCTGTCTTCTTTGGATACTCAAATAATGTAACAGTTTTAGCTTCTTATTGTTTGATCACGGTCTACACGGTCATTTTGAAGTATAGAGGCTCGGAACATGGCCTTTATGTCTTTCACTTTCAACATTAAGTATAAAATGCAGCGCAATGTATGCAAGCGAAAGGTTAATTATTGTAATAAGGCCAATCAGTGAATCAGCTGCTTTGGACTCCCTTTCAAATGAGCTCTACATCGGACGATTATATATATATGTTCATTCATGGTGAAATGTCAGCGCGCACAAAAGACAAGAACATAGTGTATAGGGGACAAGCGATTGTCCCCTACACTGAGTCCTTGTCTTTCGTGCGCGCTGACATTTCACCATGAATAGTTATTAACTCGCCCGACTTTCGGTTCTACTGCAATATATGTTCCTGTTGTTCGAATGAGTCTTGCAAGTGTTCGAAGTAAACACTGCGTAAGGCGGCGCCCACTTACATGGATATGGTGAGGCCGAGACCACTGGGAGCGCGAAACTCCAGGGGCTTCTCTCCGACGACGATATTCCGAAGGATGGCCAACACCAGATCCACCGTCAGCTCCACCATGGTGCTGATCTGACGCTCGGCCTGTGTTCGTAAGTGAAGCGATTGCAGGCAGTGTTCCGAGACAGAGTCTCCGCCGGTGAGCTGATGTGCGATAAAGTGCGAACTGAGGCCGGTTGGTGCAAGTTGCACGCACCGGTACAAGTTAATTGGTAAGCGTTAGGACGGTTGCACAGGTTGCTTTTAGGACGAGTGTTACGGCAGGACATGGCAAAAACGTTGTACGAACACCAAGTCCTAGTATTTTGGTTGCGGCAACCTTTTTTTTTTTTGTAATGTTATGTGCTGTTCAGAGACTTTTAGTACTCTTATATAGCGCCGGTAACGTGTATAATTTTATGACATCTTTATAAGAGGGCACACCCAACACTGACGCACAGTAGCCAACAAAAGCCAGTGGCTAGCCAACACTAGATATCGTTAACCAGCATTAGCCAATGTTGGTTTTATGCAAATAAATACGGTATAGGCTTTAGACAATTTACACACTTTCTTGAAAGTTACTTTATGCATATTTTGTCTTAGTAGTTTTATATAGTAGTTTGTGTGTCTTACTTTACATTGGCATAGAAAAGGAGTAAGAAGTGGTTTAGTGTGTGCGCCAATTGGTGCAGGCTGATATTCGTTCCTCTATCTGGGGAAATGACCCTGACATATAAAGTTGTATTCGGCTATAGAGTCGCTTTTTCTCAATATTAGCTCGGAAAATGGTCTTCTTTGTAGCAAAACAGCCATTTGGGCTAGTTGGTAACGGTTCATTGTGTTGACCCAAGAAATGCTCTGAAACCGCAACTTCCCATAGTATGACTCGCATTTATAATGTATCCTGCATGCTTCCTTATGCTTACAACGGTAGCCCATATCATCAAAACGTCTGTCCGTAATCGGCACCAGTCTTTTGACAATGTGGAAAGACGACTTACCTGCTTCTTTTCATTGAGGACGACGGCTCTCGCCAGGGCAACGTCCATAGGAACCGTTCCATCAAAGAGACTCTCTGAAAAAGGAAATCATTCGCTACGGGTCAGATTTTTAAAGAGGGGAGATGTTTAAGCCGGCCGTAATCCGTCCATCGCGGGCGAAAAACTCCGCGGAACGATGACGTAACGTCGCGTTGCCTAGCAACCGCCGGCGCAGGTACGCGCCGCTTCGCACAGCTCCAAGCCGGCTGTGCACTACTCCGCATGCACCGTGACGTCATCATGGCGCAGCTGCGCCGGCCTCATTCGCCCGCGACTCCGCCAGCAGCTGTGCACTACTGCGCATGCGCACGGCGCACCTGCGCTCGGCTCCTCCCCCTCGCCTCGACACTGCTCGCGCCCGCTCTGTCACGCCATACGATCAACTCCACTGTGCCTTTAGCCTTGCGCTACTAGAGCAAGCTACGCCCGGCTTTCTTTATTATTAATAAATGTGGTTAGCTAACCTCAAAGAAAAATTCAAATTGTCACCCAGTCATATTTTTTGTGGGATATTTTGGATCCATCCTGCCTTGTTTACTTAACAACTAACTGAATCAGCAACAATGTCATGGTCCCAGTTGTACGAAACGTCCACATTTGTGAGCAAACGTCTGTGAATTATCATGCTAACACTAGCTGTCGCGTAGCATCGGTGTGCTGTAAACGCTTAATACTGCTCGTGTTAATGCAGTTGGTGGGGCCACAGGCGAATAATACCTTTTTCGGGCTCTCCTTCCAGAGCTATCTCCGTGTCGTACTCGATGTTGACAGCCTTGGCTCGGTCGGTGGGCATCACTATGCCCGAGATGAGTTGCTGAGTCATGCGCTGCAAGGGAAACGGAAGGCAAGCGTCATGCACTGGAAGGCAAGTGCACTTAAATTTAAGTACACGGGCCTCTAGCATTTCGCCTTCATCGAAATGCGGCCACCTCGGTCGAGATCGAACCCACGACCTTCGGTTCAGTGGCCGAGCAACGTAACCACTGCGCCACCGCGGCGGCTAACAAAAATGAAAGCAAGTTCCACCCCAAGTGAAAGCTGTCCGAACTGCGGAGCATTGATTCGCCTGTGTTTTCCTTGTGTTTATCTGCTCTGTTCTTTTTGTGCGATTATGTGATAGTTCATATCCTTTTCCGTTATTTTCTTGAGGTTATCGGATTTGTTTTGCGAGCACCTATTTTCTGCTGTATGGCCTGCTTTTTACTGTTTTTGTACTGCTTACTGCTCCGAGCGCGGTGCGCCTAACTCCCGGCGCTAGCGTTTCGCAGTCGCTTTGCTGTCGCTTCGCTGGCTCGGACCACATTTAGCGGCCGTGCTTGGACAGACGAATTAGCCCTTCGGTGACGCTGGCGTTCCAAATTTGTAGCCTGCTCGGCTTATGTGTCAAACGTGACGCCAACGCGAGACATGAGACGACGACAGGACGGTCCCTTAAACTACCCCGCAGTTAATATACAATATTTACTCATCCTTTGCTTTCTCTTGTCATTGCCCCTGCGCACGCGTCACACGCGAAGCTCCTGGGTAAGCACGTTATAGTGCGTACCCAAGCAACGCGAGCAATATATGGTCACCGTAGAAAAACTTCCGCGGAACGGAGCAACAAGAGCGTGCCGGCGTCTCTCGAAGAAGAGAAGAAAGACGAAGTGGCATATGGATGCGTGCCTCGAGGTGGCTTGACGTGACTGGCTTTCCTGCTCGGTCTCGGCGCGAGCTGCGCGTTCTCTGCTCGTGATTAAATCGTTCCACGTCCGCCATCGGAATATGACCACCATGATCGACGCTTCGACTATTTCGCCTATACCACGAGGACCCAGCCAACTGCACGACATGTCGACAGCCATAGGTGCTCGAAAGCGTGGCAGACGAAGGAAGCCGAAGCTGTCGGTCGGTTCGACGAGCAGCTGTTCCAGCAACTTCACGTCGAACGTGCAAGCAAAGCTTCCAGAACTCTTCGCCCGTCTCACTCTGCGGCAGTCAGCGAATGAAGACGAGCGTCACTACCGCGCTGCTAGGTACAGGCCACCTGTTTCCAAGCCCTGCTCAGAAGGTGAGGTTCCGAAAACTCCACGCGGTGACGCGCACAAAACGCGCTCATCACTTGACAGCACTTCGAGCAAGGAGTGCGAAGCGAGTGCATCTGAAGTTGTCGAGAATGGAAGCGACTTCATTCGAGAGGCAGAAGAGATCGTGAACGAAAAGCCAGGTCCGAAGAACCTCGCCGAGTCCTATGTGGTGGATGTCGTGAGGCAGATGCGAGAAGTCCTGCAAGAATGGGGCCCCTCCCAAGAGAAGGACCTGTTGGAGGCGCTGGGCTACGCGCGGGCTAAGCCGGTCCTCGAGGCGTACGGCACGTTGATCGCCTTCCTGGGCCGGTACCCGGAATTCAGAGTGCTGCACGAGGACCTCTACACGTTCGTCTACTACCAGGACCCTGACGACGAAGACGAAGAGGGCGGCTTCTCGTCCCTCAACAAAGACGGCGCTACCACCGCGTCGTGTTTGGCGTCTTCTGTGAAGGACGATGGTGGATCCCAGTACACGGAGGCAGGCGTCCGGAAGCACCGGCGTTCACGTTCCAGTTCGTCGAGCAGCAGTTGTTACGAATCAGCTTTGGATGGAGAGGAAGACGACCGAGAGCAACGTCGATGTTACCCAACGAAGGTCGTCTGGAGCCAAGGGCCCTCGAATCCTCGTTATCAGTCGCGAGCTCAGCAGGAGGTGCAGCAGAGGTGCGACGCCGTGGCCCAGACACAAGGCTGGGGAGGCCGTGACCGCATCGTCGAGTTGGAGTTGACGCTGCGGAGGCGAGACGCTAAGATAGCGGAGCTCAGAGAGAGGTTGAAGATTCTTCGCGAGTGTCACGCCCGCCAAGTGCGCCAGCTTCACACGAAGATCGAGAAGCTTCTCAGGAGGCCACCACCCGCACCACCGCGGAGTGTGGCGAGGCCGAAGAGTAACCGCGCCGCCGTGAACGAGCGGAAGCCTACCACCTCGGACGGTACGTGCGCTGCCCAGAACCTCCCGCAGCCGCGGCGAGTGTTTCGTCAGACGTCTCCACCACCTCGTCCCAAGCCTGAGAAGCTGAGCGCACGGCCCGTTGTCTCGAGCCCTCGGCCGGTGCCCTCGGTTGACAAGAAGTTTACGACGTCGGCGGCAGAAAAGTGGACGCCGGTGCTCGAGCTTTACGAACTTCCCCGGAGCAAGAGCAAGGCCACTGTCCCGTGCTCGAACGTTGAGTCCAGCCTCGGAGTATCCTCCAGGCAGGCCAAGACGGAGCAACTGATTTCGAGAACGGTACAGATGGTGAAGAAGAAGCAGCCAAACTACACCGACCAGGAGATCCGCAGGAGGGTGGACCACCTGCGCCGCGTACAGGGAGGATTCTCCGGGATGACCTTCAACGCCATCGTGGCACTGATGCTCGGCCACCTGAAGACGACGCCGCAAGCGAAGCGCTGAAAACATTCGGACACAGCGAACTTCAAGAGCAAAAACAAGTCTTCAGGTGACTTAGAGAAATATGAGAAAGATTTGAAAAAAGTTTTTTCTTTGTTTTTTGTTATGTTTTGAAATTTAAGTGTTCTACGAAAGGAAAATGTGGAAATGTAATAAAAGAATTGCCATGAAAATCTTGTTTTTCTCGTCTGCCCAAGCAGCACGCGGCCAAGAATGTAGGTGTGAATTCAAGAGAAATGCGTTAGCGTTACGTATGAAAGGGTGGATGTCTTTCTAGAAGGGGCACATCATAACATCGAGGACTGGCCTTGGAGGCAGACTGGGTCTATTCTGGAAACAGGGGCGTAGCCAAGGGGGGGGGGGGGGTTCAAACCCCCCCCCCCCCCGAAATTTTTCAATTTTGCTTGCGTATATAGGCACGCACACATACAAACGCACGCACGAACATAGATAAAGTATGGTTGAACCCCCCCCGAAAAAAATTTCTGGCTACGCCCCTGTCTGGAAACATGGTTGTGATTGGTCCGGCTGAGTGGCCTTCACTGCGAGACTTGTAATGTTTGATGCAGAACGTCGTGCCGATAGCGTGTAAATAACCGCTGCACGGAATCGTCGCTTCATGCTCGATCTGGTCGCGAGAGTAGGCAGATCGGCCACGGTTTATGGGGTCCTGGACTGAGGACTCTACCCATTCGGAGGGCCCGTTGAAGGACAATACGGTTTCTTCTTATTCAGGCGAAATCCTTGTACGTACATCTCGTGAACAGGGTCGCGTGGCAAAAAGCCGACGTGTGCACAAGAATCCAACAAAGCAAAAAAAGAAAGAGAAAAAATTCAAAAGCCACCCGTGTGCCTCGTGGCTCCATGCGCGCGAGCTGCGCGATCACTTCGTCTTCGCGGCTCGCGTGATTAAATACAAGAAAACCGGTGATTGCCTGAGTCCGTCTAAAGTCACAACGCGTCTCGTGGATCGAGGCGCGCGAGCTGCGCGTTCACTTGGTCTTTTGGTGATTCTTTGCTTCGGCGTTGCGACAGACAGACAGACAACGAACTTTATTGGATCCTGAGGAGTTACTGACAGGACCGCGCCCACGTGGACAGAACGCCCTTTCCTGGGCCTCGAACTGTATTTATAACAGCGGAGCTTTCTAGGGCTGGGCCTGATGACAGACGAGTGTCCGCGTGGCCATGGCCTCGGCGCGCCCGTTATCTCGGAGGCCATGGCGTGGCGTGCCACGCTCCCAGATACACCCATAGATGGCGTAACTGCCTGGGTCGCGGTAAAGCCCCTTGATCTAAGATCAAGGGGCTTTAGGTCGCGGACGAAGCGGTAGCCGCACAGTGAAACGGGGGAAGGGCGGCTCCAGCGTGAATATAGGGCCTACTGTAGCAGGGGTGGGTGTGGAAGGTCCTTTCCACACACGTCCTTTCCCGTGCATCTCTACTGTACAAACAACGTAATCATAGACACCCACACGAAATCATAAGGATAACACAGGAGAACCGCAGCGCCGCTGTTTCGGCAGATTTCAGACTGAATGGAACTGGGGCAATATCTTTACTTGTCCTTGTTTTTGTTCTTTAATAATAATAATAATAATAATAATAATAATGTAGAGAAGCCTTGGGACATGGTAATGGGTTACCCTCTCCAGCGCCTTCTAGCGGGTCGTCCTCTTTGGTTGCTTGAAAAAAGAACGCCGCTCGCGCAGGGAGTTCGTGCCTTGCCGTGACTGTCGCCATTACTCATTGTCATTGAGTGCTGTCTATTAAACACCTTAACAATTTGGTGGAGAGTGCACTGCTCCCATTCAATGCCCCTGGAGCTCCGATCCCGTACCCTGCCATCTACCATGCCTCAAGACGCCGCCCAGCAAACGCCTCCTCTCGCAACGAGCACATGTCCCGGTGTCCCCCGTATACGCGATCCACCTATCTTCACTGGCGCCGATAGCACCGACGTGGAGGACTGGCTCGCAATTTACGAGCGCGTCAGCATCCCCAACAAATGGGACGAAGAAGGCAAGTTAAGCAACTTGGTGTTCTACCTCGCGGGCGTAGCAAGCTTGTGGTACAACAACCACGCGTCCGACTTTGCGACTTGGTCCGATTTCAAGACCGCCGTCATCAGCGTTTTTGGCCGCCCTGCAGTTCGTAAGCTGCAAGCAGAACAGCGCTTACGCGAACGAGCTCAGCAGGCCGGTGAATCTTTCACCAGTTATATCGAAGACGTCCTGGACTTATGTAAGAAAGCCAACGGCACCATGTCCGAGTCTGACAAGATCCGGAACATTATGAAGGGCATTGACGACGATGCCTTCACCATGTTGCTCGCTAAGAACCCTTCCACCGTGGCCGAGGTCATAACACTGTGCCAGAGCTACGAGGAGCTCCGCCGGCAGCGTTCGATGACCCGTCGCTCTCCATCACGCAACGAAGAGCTTGCTGGCTTGGCGGCCATACCTGACCAGGCCACGCTGCTGGCAGAAGTGAAGGCATTCGTGCGCGAGGAAATTGCACGCCAGTTCTCTCTCCTGGCCTTCGCCCACCCGCCGCACGTTCAACAGTCGTCGACGACCCTTCTTCCTCCCATCCGCCGAGCGATTGAGCAGGAAATCGCGGAGGTGATGCCTGAGTACCACCAGCAACCTCCGGCTCCTGCGCCACAGAGTTACGCTCAGGTTGTCGCCAGGACGCACCAGGCAATCCCTGCGGCTGCACCGTTGAGTTACGCCGAAGCCGCCGCTAGACCTCCATCCTTCGAAGCGAGCGTGCCGGCTACGTATGCTGCCGTCATCCCTAGGCCCCGACTGCAACCCACCTTGCAGTCATTTCAGCAGCCGCCCCGTCAATCGCATCCTGCGACGTGGGCGGGACCTGCCCCGGCGAACCGATGGCGCACACCCGACAACCGGCCCATCTGCTTTGCATGCGGTTATGCCGGTCACGTGGCCCGTTACTGCCATCGCGTGCAGCCGCCTCGAGTCGTGTCACCCACCACCAGCCAGTCCAGCCGTGCATTCTACGACCCGCCTATGTCGCCGACGTCACGCCCAGCTCCATCCACTCGCCGCTCTCCGTCTCCACGCCGTCGCTCACTGTCACCAATGCGGCCACGTTCTGCCGCACGAGAGCAGGAAAACTAGTCGTCGCAGTCCACGAGGCAAGGGCTGCGACGCTATCGAACTGTAAAAGCCCTCAGCAAAGTCCATCGAATGTCATAGACCTGTTTGTGGACGGTGTTCGCGCATCTGCACTTGTAGACACTGGAGCCGCCGTATCCGTTATGGTGTATCCAGACGACGGACCGACCCGCGGGCGGCTGAGTCACGTGACAGTAGGAACGCGAGTGGCCCGTCCGCTTGCGCGATACACACGTGCAGTCCGAAACGGGAGGAATAAAGCCCGGGCCGAGTCCTGTTCCAACCGCAGACGATGCAGCGCGCGCGTCTCAAAAGAGAAACCGCAAGTTCGAAGAGCCGCCGGCGCACTCGGCTACCGAAAAAAGAAGGAAAAAAACCTGTCTTGTTGACACCCCACCCCTCCGAGCACGCGGCCCGCAGGCGAGGAGGCGGACGGACGGTTCGTGAAAATGTTTTCGGCATTGTTGGCCCTCCCGATCCGCGGCCCAGCTACGGACTCCCCCAACCGGAAGTGGAGGGTCACGTGACGGCGAGGCCGCGGGCCAAAAGAGCGGTTTGGCCCGTCGTCTGGATGCACCATTATGGACGCAAAACTTAGCCGCTTACAGGCCGAGACAGACGGTACGATTTTCCGTGCGATGCGGCGTCCGACACGGCGGTGGTGGAGAGGGAATGGTGGCTGTCCGATGCTATGAAAGGTCACCATTCCGGTCTTCCCACCGCCGTGTCGGACGCCGCATCGCATGGAAAATCGTACCGTCTGTCTCGGCCTTACTTCGAAAAGTGACGACGCCACTTTCTGGGATGTCTCTCCGTACCGCCAGCTCCCAGAGTATTCGGCCTACAGCAGTATGCACTTCTCGCGTCGTCATTCAGGACGTTCTGTACGACGTCGAGTTCATCATAATTGCTGCATGCTCCCACGACGTCATCCTGGGATGGGATTTTCTCTCCCGCCACGACGCCATAATTCACTGCGCACCAGCCGCCCTCGAACTATCACCGTTCTCACATTTGACGCCGGCAGACAGTCCATCGGCATTCACCAAGACCCTCGTCAAAGACGATACCAAAGTTCCTCCAAACTCGTCGACGGCTGTGCCAGTTTACTGCGCCGGTCTCTGCGACACCATTGCACTCCTTTCGCCATCTGACCGCGTTTGCACTAGGAAAGGGTTGCTGGTACCTTTCGCGACCGTTCAAGTCACTCAGGGTAGCACCGCTATTTTTGTTACCAACCCATCCCCGCACATTGTTACGTTGGTCCGAGGGGAATGTCTCGGCAGAGTGGAGCCCCTCGACGACGCACAAGTTCTGGACGCACCCGATGACTCGCACTGCAAAAGTACCCGTAGCATCAGTGCCGTTTCCACGACTGATTCCTCACCCGCGGATGTATTTGGTCCCTCCATTGCTGACAACCTTACGTCGGTCCAGCGTTCCCAGCTTCTGTGCCTGTTGGAAGAATTTCGTTCTTCTTTCGATGTCGGGCAAACTTCTCTCGGCCGCACGTCCGCTGTTACGCATCGCATCGACACTGGCGCCCAACCACCACTGCGGCAACGTCCATATCGCGTGTCTCCCACAGAACGTCGGGTAATTAATGAGCAAGTCGACGATATGCTTCGACGCGACGTTATTCGACCCTCGGACAGCCCGTGGGCGTCTCCTGTTGTTCTCGTTGCCAAGAAGGACGGTTCTGTGCGCTTCTGTGTGGACTACCGAAGGCTCAACAAGATCACTCGGAAGGATGTTTATCCGCTGCCGCGAATCGACGACGCGATTGACAGCCTCCAAGGAGCAGAATACTTTTCATCTCTCGATTTGCGCTCGGGGTACTGGCAAGTACCCATGGCTGATGACGCTCGACCAAAGACAGCCTTTGTCACGCCCGACGGCTTGTACGAGTTCAACGTCATGCCGTTTGGTCTGTGCAATGCGCCCGCGACCTTCGAGCGCATGATGGACACCGTTCTGCGCAACTTGAAATGGCACACGTGCTTGTGTTACCTGGACGACGTCGTCGTTTTCGCTCCGGACTTCTCCACGCATCTTCAACGTCTGCGGCATGTCTTGACGCGTTTGACCAACGCTGGCCTCCAACTGAACCTGAAGAAGTGCCGATTTGCAGCACGGCAGCTGACAATCCTAGGCTACGTCGTGTCCAAGGACGGAATCCTTCCCGATCCCGCCAAGCTTCGGGCCGTGGCCGAATTTCCCAAACCTACGTCCGTCAAAGAACTGCGCAGTTTCATAGGACTGTGCTCCTATTTTCGACGTTTCATACGCAACTTTGCCACCATCATATCGCCGCTGACGAAGCTCCTTGGAAGTAACGGGCCCCTACATTCGTGGTCGTCCGAATGCGACGACGCGTTCGCAAAGCTCCGTCGTTTGTTGACGTCTCCTCCCATACTACGCCACTACGACCCTACGGCCCCAACGGAGGTACACACGGACGCCAGCGGTGTAGGCCTCGGTGCTGTTCTTGCGCAACGCAAACCAGGGTTCCCCGAATATGTCGTCGCCTACGCAAGTCGTACGCTTACTAGAGCCGAGACCAATTATACTGTCACTGAAAAAGAGTGCCTGGCGATCATCTGAGCCCTTACGAAATTCCGACCTTATTTGTATGGTCGCCCATTTGATGTCGTCACCGATCACCACGCACTATGCTGGCTGTCGTCATTGAAGGATCCCTCGGGCCGTCTCGCCCGCTGGGCACTTCGCCTGCAAGACTACGACATCCGCGTGCTGTACCGCAACGGACGCCAGCATGCTGACGCCGACGCCCTCTCGCGCTCCCCCTTGCCTGACGACAATGCCTCCTGCTCAGTATCTCACACTGCTGTTTCTTCTATCGATGTTCACACCATTGCTACCGAGCAGCGCAAGGATAAATGGATCGCTTCGCTAATAGACTTGCTCACTGATCCGTCGACAACATCAAAGACTCGCGCGTTGCGTCGTCAAGCCCACCATTTCGCCATTCGTGACGACCTACTGCACCGACGCAATTACAACGCCGACGGCCGCCAGTGGCTACTTGTGATACCCCGAAGTCTGCGTGCTGAAATATGCGAGTCCTTCCACTCTGATCCGCAATGCGCGCACTCTGGGGTATCCAAAACTTACCACCGCATTCGACAACGATACTTCTGGCGAGGGATGTACCGCTACGTGCAGAAGTTCGTCCGCTCCTGCCTCGATTGCCAACGCCGAAAACCTTCAACGCACGTGTCACTCGGCCTACAACCATTACCTTGCCCTAACCGTCCGTTTGGGCGCGTGGGCATCGATTTGTATGGACCACTTCCTCTGACGTCGGCTGGTAACCGTTGGGCCATCGTCGCCGTTGATCATCTCACGCGATACGCCGAAACCGCTGCCCTCCCAGCGGCTACAGCGCGTGATGTTGCCTCCTTCCTGCTACACCGATTCATGCTGCGTCACGGTCCACCCCAGGAGCTTCTCAGCGATCGAGGCCGTGTCTTCTTGTCGGAAGTCGTGGAAGCCATTCTGAAAGAGTGCCATGCTGTTCACCGCAAAACTACTGCTTACCACCCGCAGACGAATGGCCTAACCGAACGCTTTAACCGAACGCTCGGCGACATGCTGTCAATGTACGTCGCCGCCGATCACACCAATTGGGATGCCATTCTGCCCTTCGTCACCTACGCCTATAACACCGCCCCTCAGAGCACTACTGGTTTTTCACCGTTCTTCTTATTGTACGGAAGGCACCCGTCGCACACCATCGACACGATACTTCCATACAAGCCGGATCCATCTGAGTGTGCGCCTATTTCTGACACAGCCAGGCTCGCTGAAGAGTGTCGCGAGCTTGCCAAGACATTTACGACGCAGGAACAAGAGCTGCAGAAGAGCATTCGCGATGGCACCACTACTTCTGAACCCACGTTCCTACCTGGAGCGCTCGTATGGCTCTCGGTCCCTACCACTGCATGTGGCCTTTCTTCAAAACTACTGCCGAAATACGAAGGCCCATACCGGGTCGTCGAGCGCACATCCCCGGTCAACTACTTGATCGAACCCATCGAACCAGCTTCGGACATGCGCCGTCGAGGGCGCGACATTGTCAACGTGGAGCGCCTCAAGGCCTACTATGACCCACTCATAGTGACGAGCTGTTAGGTCGCCGGACGGCTCCCTTTTCCTACCGGGGGTAATTGTAGAGAAGCCTTGGGACATGGTAATGGGTTACCCTCTCTAGCGCCTTCTAGCGGGTTGTCCTCTTTGGTTGCTTGAAAAAAGAACGCCGCTCGCGCAGGGAGTTCGTGCCTTGCCGTGACTGTCGCCATTACTCATTGTCATTGAGTGCTGTCTATTAAACACCTTAACAATAATATTATTATTATTATTATTATTATTATTATTATTATTATTATTATTATTATTATTATTATTATTGTTGTTGTTGTTGTTGTTGTTGTTGTTGTCGTTGTCGTCGTCGTTGTTGTTGTTGTTGTTGTTGTTGTTGTTTCACTTTCTATGTCGGCGTCGAAGGTTTCAGAGTAGCTAGTAGTAGTAGTAGTAGTAGTAGTAGTAGTAGCAGCAGTTGTCCTCTGTGCATGAAAAATGAAAACAGAGTAATCCAGCCGGCTGCGGCAAAAGGCGAGCGTCGCGTGGCTCGAGGCGCGCGAGCCAGGACATCTCTCACTGCGCTCGTTCGCTCGCTTACGGCGAGGGACAACTAGGAAAAAGCTTATCTGAAGAAAAATTGCAGTTATAGGCGTTAGCAGCGACGTCTGCGCCTCTTGGTGGTTTCTGCGCATGTATGTGCATTGCCATCGTTTTGCGTCAGCAAGCTTGCAATTGATGTCTAGCACCCATCCTGTTTCCGCGTATCTTCCTTGTGTGATTGCTGCTTTGCGCTGTTAAGATGTATAAGGTCAGTATAACCACCAACTAGACCATATTTCTGCGTTGACAAAGAGGGACGACGCTCAGCGCAAAAAGCCCCCCCCCCCCCTGATCACGTGACGTGTATACGCACCGACACGATGCCTCCCATGGTGCCGACAGCGTACATGCAGAAGTCGAGAAGTTGCTGGGGTGCTTCCACTTTCAGGTTGGAGGCGAGGGACACGGTCTTTTTCAGCAGCTTGATGATCACCTCCTGCGAAAGCAGCGACGAGGACGCCCTTACAGGCAACCTACTCGGGCCATCGCACTCTTTCTATATTAGAAGTTTTTTTTCTTTTTTTTTACAACGGAGTTGTTAAAGCCGAGCTTAAACGTAGTCGATGTTTGCAGCATAGCGAAGCGGGTATGTGCCACATAAATTGGGCAATCTTTCTTTTACACTACTCACCATAGGCATGCGCAAGGGGGGGGGGGGGGAGGGGGCGGCTGCCCCCCTACTCACTAAGAGGGAGGGGGCGCAAAGTCTGGCCCATACATTGACTTAATAGGGAGGGGGGGGGCGCTGCGATGAACCTTCGCCCGCCTTCGCCTCCCCTCCCCCCCTTGAAGGAGAACCCTGCGCACGCTTATGCTACGCACCTCCGGTCCATTAAAAAGTGGTTGCATACTTTTCGCTTTAATGACAGTGGCAGATTTCCTGACATTATTTGGGAGTGCCTGCCGAATGCGCTGTGACCCGTTCCTATTATTCGGTGAATTTCCTTTTCGTGATTAGGCTCTCCTGTTAGTACTTGATTTAGGCATACATTTTCTTGTATACACTCCAATGTATAGTTTTCAATCTTAAACTCTTTCTGTTTCGCCATGCTATTCAGTGTGTCCAGATAAGATCGAACACGAGGTCCCGATCACCATTCCCGAAAATTATTTTAAAAGAGAGCGAAGGTATCAAAGTTAACATGTACCGATTTTTATTATCCTCACTTTAACTTGTTTGCAGCAATAAATTCATCAAACACAGGTATTTTGTGCGATTTGCCAAGTTTGTGAATTTTTTCTTAAAAAGTGCTTCGACAAGCAAAAAAAGTAATAGACTCGTGAGATTGTATTTCACTTGTTCTTTGAGGGTAATAAATATTGCGACCGAGAAGTGCACCGTTCTATCCCTATAGGTGCGCTCAACATTCAGAAATCGCGAAATTGGCGGAAAAGTGTTTTTTGCGGCCGAAATTAGTATATTTTTTTTTCAGGCGAACAAATTTTTTTTTCGCAAAACTAACTTGGAAACCATTGTTCTGGGTGTAATGCCTAGACCTAAAGCAAGTTTCATCAAAATCGGGAATGGTGACCGGGACCTCGTGTTCGATCTTATCTGGACACACCCAGCATTATCTTTGTCTTCGCCTATTCCTTTTTAGGCCTACTTTAACACTTTCTCGGTTTAAGTCCTCAATCATTTTTTACAATTAGTTGCCATCGTTACTGAAGACTATTATGTCATCTGTAAATTGTAGTTTGCTGAGGGTTTATCCGTTAACTTTGATTCCTGTTTCTTCCCAGTTTAACTGTTTCAATACTTCCTCTAAGCAAGCAGTGCAATTCGAAAGCTTTATTCAGGCAGAACCTCCAATCCAGGATACATTAAGAGGGAAAAAAATGGCGAAGCTTGCACTAAGCGGCGCAAGGCTTGAAACAGCGAAAGTGCAGACGGTTCTGAATCTGGCTGCTTCTAGTAGTTTCTAGGCCTTAGCTAGGTGGTGCAGGTTGTTTCTAGGTTGCTTCTAGATCGTTGCTAGCCTTACGCCAGGTGATGGTAGGTTGTTTCTACGTTGATTCTGAGCGCAGATAGGTTCGTGTTAAACCACAGACAGTCACAGACACGACACGGACGTCCAAGCTCCAGAGACAGAAACTCGCGCTGAAACCAAGTGCTCACACCTCCCATAGATTCTGCGGGCACGTCATCGTTGGCGTAGGCCTTCCATCGCTTCGGGTTCTACTGGCAGCGGCCGTTGCCTTTCCCGTTACCTAGTATTCTCTCGTTGTACGTACTCGGGGTCTTGGGCTCGCCGCCGTCGCTTCGCAGCCATTTCTTGTTGGGCTAACTGTTGCCTTCTTCATTTTTAGTGGACCAGTGGTGAGTAGTGGGATTTACCCAATCTCCGTGGCACATAACCGTTTATGATAATGATAGCTTTTCGGTTTGTCGGACAAGAAACGATTTGCTAAATAGCTTCGCTGCTCAAAACACTTGCACGTACCTTTCCCTCGTTGTCGACGCCACTTCCGTCTCCGGCGATGGCGGTGAGGGCGCTGCCAACCTGCTCCAGACTGCTCAGCGTGTCCACGTTCATGATGGAGGACACCGAGCGAACCATCTTGGCGCGAAGCAGGGCCTGCTCCTCCAGCTCTCGATCCAGCACCGAGGGGTCTGCGATAGGAAGACCCCCCTCTCGTGTTACGACGTCGATAGCTGACGTTTTAAGTAGGCCGTAGGGCGAATTACCGGGTCCGCATCGCAAAACTTTCGTCGTATGTCCATCGCTTGAGCATTTTCATCCCTTACAGTCACTTACCACTGTCATTCCTTACAGCGAATATGCGCTGCGTGTCTGGCCACTCATCAACTTAGAACGACAGAATCTATAGTAATAAGGATTCATCGGGCGCGATGTGAAGAAATTTAATGATAATTGTTGGGGTTTAACGTCCCAAAACCAAGATTTGATTATGAGAGGCACCGTAGTGAAGGGCTTCGGAAATTTCGACCACCTGGGGTTCTTTAACGTGCACCTAAATCGAAGCATACGGGCCTCAAGCATTTTCGCCTCCATCGAAAATGCGGCCGCCGCGGCCGGGATTCGATCCTGCGACCTGCGGGTCAGCAGTCGAGCGCCGTAACCGCTATACCACCACGACTGCTTGGTGTGAAGAAACGTATGTTTTATGTTGCTCTTCGTTTTTGTCCGTGTACTTTCTTTTACAAATGTTATGGACCTCGTAAGTGCGATTATTGTTAGACTCATTAGCACCTTTGTAAGGAAAGATTCTGGTACCACGAATTATTTTGCCGGAGGTAACTGGAAATCGCTGGGAGAAAACCGTCGTCCAGGAGTAGACTTCTGACACTGGTTTGAGGGACCTTAGAGAGAAACGCTCAGTCAGCTTAGACTGATAAAAGTATTCACATGAAAGTTTGTTAACTTTGCGTTGATGGAAGCTATATGAGAAGATAAACTGAAAGCCAACCTTCTCGTTCTTGAACTTCGTGCCAAATCCAAGCATTTGACGTCTCATGACTTGGGAACTAATTTACCATTTTAATGCCTCTACACCAGTCTGCCTGTACCGCTCAGTGTAAATGCTGAGCGACAAGATCCCACCTTCTGTTTACTGTGGTGAGCGAATAGCAACACTGTTTACAATGCTATGCAACGCTGGTTGTGCTACAACGTTAAAGGGACACTAAAGAGAAAAACGATTTTTCTCGCATTAGTAAATTACTCTTTCACGATACCAAAATCACCACGCTTGAAAAGCGGGAAACCGCGCAAAAACAAAATGCGGTTGGCGACGCCACCCTGAAATTCCCACACCAGTCGTCGTGACGTCATAGATTTTGACGGTGTTTATTAGGGCCTACGCGTTCTTAATCAGCAAGAGAGAAGCTGATTGTTCTTTGAGAGGGCCAGAGACTTAACATACCAAGTTTCTGAAGCTTTCGTTGGGCCAATGTCGCCAAAATGCAAGAATACACATTGCAATCCGTGACGTCACGTGCAGAGGTTATGGTGCGATGTTTAAAAATTAAAATTGGACATTGATTTTCTCTTCTATCAGTAAACCTATGATGCTGAAATTAACGACAGTAAAGTTTTCAGTGTATAATTTATTAGCATAAACTGATTCATTGTTTCACTTTAGTGCCCCTTTAATCTCCTCCATAAAACGTTTGGACGTTCTGCACTAGCACGGTAGCAACATGGTTCTTCATTGTAGCACTTACATGGTATACACGAACCACTTATAAAAATACCGTATTAACGCGACAGCGTTAAGGAGCTCGTTTCGCAGAAATTTCGGTGTCGGCATGGGTAACGTCGTCGTTGGTTGTGACCGAAAAATCAAGAAAGAAGCAAATAAAATGAATAATAAAAACTCTCGTGTCCGAGTGAGAATCGAACCCAGGCCGTCTGCGTGGGAAGCAAGTGTTCTACCACAGAGCCACGGTATTTTTTTTTTTCGCTCATGGTATTTATTCAACATAGACATGGCTCTTGAACACAATTCAATACAGACAAAGAACTAATATGTTGATTTTGCTCTTATCGCGGCACAATGACGAACTTCTTTGAAACTGCTTCGAAAAAAAAAATGCTCTATGAATGTCGTGTAGTGGAAGGAGTCTCCTTAACGCATGTAATATTACGTGGCAGAATCCTAGAATCGCGCCAGACGTCAAAACATGTGAATTGCGCAACTAGTGGGTGTCTTAAAGGCCCACCCGTTACAAAGCGCTCAGACATACGTAATCATCATCATCATCAGCAGCAGCAGCAAAAGTATAAACAAAGCGAACAGCTGCGTGGGTTCGCGTGTTGCCTTACGGACGCGTAATGGGCCCTTCGCTGATTCGCAAAAGGAATATTATGGCGTAGTGGGCACTTAACAAGTGTACTTGCAGTAGGCATTCTAGGATACTTTGAAAGAGCCAATGTTGCACGCACAGTCGTTCGTTTACTCACGGCATGGTTGAGGCATATACCGAGAGCCGAAGCTAGGCTCGCAATCGAGAAGGCGATGCGCACGAAGCCCGATTACGCTATCGCGTTCTACTCCTGAAAGCGAAGCTCAAGCGTCCTCCAAGTTTTTTTGATGATATATTGGATATAAAAAAACGCCTGGCCTGCGCTGAAACCGCAGCACAGTCACAGCGAAAGCTGGAAGAGTGGCGTTTCTAGAGCCCTTTTAAGCTCTCTTGGGGCTACTAATACAAGTACACTAACAAGGTACCCACTACGCCATAAATCACACTTTTTGTGAAGTTGGGAAGCACCTCATTATTCGTCATTAAGCGCAGAAGCGAGGCACCAGCTACACGACTGTAAGGCATTATGCGCACTTTGTTGATGATGTGCCTGATGACGATGAAGAATTATGGCGGAGTCCTTTGTAATGAGTTGGAAGCATTCAACAACCCACTCGTTGCGCAATTCGCATTGTGTGACGCCTGGTTACAGAATTCGCGTTGTGCGACGCTTGGTGCTTATTTTACTCTTCCACCACGCTACATTACACATGTTAATGTGGTTCCTTCCCGAGATGAAGCCTGCATAGGACCTTTTTGCAACGCAGTTTCAAGCACCGGCATGGCTCAGAGGTTGAATACTGGGCTCCCACGCAGAGGGTCCAGGTTCAAACCTCGTTCCATCCTGGACTTTTTTTTCTTATTTTGTTTTTTTTTATTTCGAGCGACAGTGGTTACGGACACCGGCGGCGGCGGCGGCGGACAACTACGGCGCCAAAAACGGCCGCTGAAATGATCTCATAACAGCTTTCGCTGTAAAATGCGAAACCACTGCACCGTGAGCTTTTTTATGTGAGGTAAGTCGCTGAACGCAATGTTCTTTTGAGCCGCAATATCCATTATAACAATACTAGATCTGTCTGCTGGATGCCTGCGCGGAAATACAGCGTAGCTTATATTTTTCCTTAAGCGGCCCCTAAACCACCTCCGATAATATTTCAACATTTCAAGTAAACGCGCGCATCGAGTTCAGAATGCCGTCACGATCAACAGTGCGAAACGCGACTGCACTAGATGCCGCGGGCGCGCCAAGAAAAAAAAAGAAAATTGGGGGACCCATAAGCTTCGCCTTTAAGAGTTGAACGCGATAGCGAAATCCGGCCCCTAGTGCGCACTTCAACCACTAAGTGCATACTTATTAATGTGTATTGTTACACACACACACGCACACACGCGCGCGAATTTTACAGGCTTTCGATCTAAAGCAAGAGTCGCATGGCCAAGATATACGCCGCGCGCCGGCCCTCTCGGATGCCATGAAATGTCGAGACATATTTCTCACAATGCCTCACAGATGGCAGCACATTATCTAGCGTTTGCTGCGTTTGCTTGATATGTTTTCCTCTAGATGGACATAGTTGTCCATTTTTAGAGCTGTTTCAAAGTCCGTGTGTGTATTTAGCGGCGATGGCTGCACTATCCCGGCGTTTTTCGACGTAGTTTGATGGCCTCGCGAATGTGCCTACCGTATGGGCTCGTTTTCGTCGTGACACCTGCCGAACAAAATGCGTCGAGACTCCTTTCACTACATGACATTTATGTAGTGTTTTTGTCCGAAGTAGCAACATCGTGGCTTTGTGGTAAGACACCTGCTTGCCACGCGAACGGCCCGGGTTCGATCCTCATTGGGACCGAAGATTTTATCGTTAATTTTATTTGCTACTTTCTCGATTTTTCGCTCACGGATGATTTTTCGCTCACAACCAACGGTGCCGACGCCGACAGCGGAATTTCTGCGACACGAGCTCTCTAACGCTACCGCGTTAAAAAGGAATAATGCCTTGTCCTCTCCGGGCCTTTCGGTATCCCCAGTGTTGACAGTGACGTGCCCACTCACGCCTGGTAATGTCAGAAAGAAAAAGAACCTGTTTGTCTGCTCGCAGGTACGCGCGCTCGTCACTCTTCCTCCTCGCACTGTGAGGAGGAGTACTCGGCCTGGAGGAGAGACGAGCCGATGAACAGATCGTAGCAAAGGAAAGAGCGAAACGAGGCAGGGCCGCTTTTGGATAATCAAACGCGTGTAACTCCGCTATTACGGCACCGCTTCGAAAAATTCTCGTGGCTACGTGTTTGCTGAAGACTCGTTCACAGCTGTAACACCACAACTAAATTTCGAGCTCTGGTTGGTTTAGTTAAGAGCTTCTTCAATATGGAAAGGCTCCATCCTGCTGCCAGAATTTGGAGCTTTGACAAATGGCGCAAAACTGCTGCCGTGTAAATTTGTTAACAGCGCGGTGCCGTTGTCTCGTTGGAGTCAAGGTCTTTTTTTTTTTTTCAATTTATTATTAAAGACTAGGGGTGTGCGAATATTCGAAAGTTTCGAATATTCGTCGAATATTACATTCGAAATATTCGTATTCGATCCGAAAATCGGGTATTCGAAAAGTTTCGAATATTCGATAACTTCGAATAGTCGAAAAATTCGAATATGCGATTCGATTATCATGCATAAAATAACTCGTCTTCCACATTTCTGCTGCGTTCGTATCAATAAAAACGTTGCCGAGAGGAGCGATAAACATCGTAAGTACACGGAGGCACGATATCTGCCTGCGACGAGCGCCCCAATACGTACGATTTATTGCTGGTGCATCTCCGACGTGCAGCGCTCTTGGCGATCATGTAACCGTACATTTTCAATATTATACGGCCGTAACGTGCCGCACTACCACTCATTCACTATGCGGGACCACTTCTGAAGAAAGACAGAGCCACTTCCGTTCCAACGAGCGTGCCTTTTCAGTAGCAGGGGGGAGGGGGTTGTCTCTGTTACAAGGGAGCGCCTGCTGCCTGATCATGTGCAGCAACTCATATTTCTTCACGATAACATGTAGTCATTACTTTCATTGTGCCGTGATATTTGCTTGTGTTGTGATGTGCATTGTGCTAGCCTGGACATTGTGTTCTGGAGATAGCAGTGTGTGTTGCCAGTCAGGCTGTTAATGTTTTTTTTTTTTCAAATAGCTACATGTTAAATAAAATATCGTTACTGTGGAGGCATTTTTCCTTTGATATTCGATATTCGATTCGATATTCGAAAGTGGATATTCGTATTCGATTCGTATTCGAAAAATTTGATATTCGCACACCCCTATTAAAGACGATAGTCTTTCTTGGGATACTTAAACGGAGAAATTTTGGTCTGTCTTTCTGTTTGTCGGCACGTCACTCGATTCAGCCACTCGGCCAAAGTTGAACCACTTGCCCAAGGGCCAGCCATCGTGAACGGCTGACTAGGTTCATACTTGTGTACATTGTTGATCAAAAAGCAAACATTACGCATATCTGAGGCGCAACACACTAGGTAAGTATTAGGTGGTGTGTTCCTTTAATAGAAAATACATAGATACGTAATTCTAGAGACCATAGTTTCTTAAGCTGCGCTGAAAATGCGACTGCGCCGAAACTTGGCTTCCTCCGTGCTCTCTGCACGAGCTCATTGTTGTGTTTCGGTTTCGGTTCAGTATTGCACTGTACGAATGCCATGGGGCGCCGCTCTGGCATTCCTGCTTTACCCAGGCGACGTGAATATAAAAGAGTGTGTGGAGAGTACTCGTTGAGTGCGGACGTTTCTTCTGCTTCGGCGCTTCGCGCCAAACCGCGTGTTCGGGCTGGCTGGCGTCCCCGCCGGTCGCGTTGGTCACCGCCGGTCTTCGCCTGCTGCTGCGCCGGGACTACCAGCCCGCAACACAGCATCCACGTTTCCCGACGTATTGCCAGATGGCGTTCATATCTCACGCAGCGCCTCTTCTATCGTCTTTAGACGACATTTGCAGCGAAGCACGCAGATACGCGGCCAATTTTTATTTTCAAAATCAGAAAAATAACGATGTTGTCGAAATTGGACAAAAAGCCTCGAAATTGGGCTTGAAAGCATCTACCGACCATTATATTTGACACAGCAGTACAAAAGACGATACTAAGTTACCATTATACAAAAGAATATATATCAAACGATCGACGAAGTACTGTCAAGGTGACACGTCATACGAGTACAACAGTTTCACCAAAGAAAACGGAAAAAGGAACAATATGAAAAAAATCTCAGTCATGACGCGATAAGGGCTGAGTAGCGTGTACAATATAAGCAAGTGATTCAATAAGCTAAGCGTGACGCACAAAATTCCACGCTTAAAGTATGAAACCTGCGATGAACAGTCAGCATGCGATATCCTCCATGGCATCAGCAGCTTCTGTTGCGGTGTCACATTGCACTGTTTCTCGAATACTCCGGCTGTAGCCATACTATATATGGGATACTTCAGAGAGCCCTACCTGAATAGTTTATCTCGTTCTCAAGCTCGTCGGGCAGGCGGACGTTCATAAGCGATGAGATGGCCTGCGACATCTGGTTCATGCGAGCCTGGTCCCCGGCGGCATCCGCGTTGTCCAGCGAACGCTCGCCGAGGTACCGCTCGAAATCTTGCTTGGTGGGCAGGTACGTCTGCGTGAGAGTGAGCGAGGGAGCGAAAACTTTATTGAAGATGCACAAAAAAATTGCACTTCTCCTTTTGGAAACGCGCCGAATGGGACGGCCGTAGGAACAGCGCGTTGGCAGATAATCGTAGAGGCCACGCATTACTAGTAAGTGAGTGAGTGAGTGAGTGAGTGAGTGAGTGAGTGAGTGAGTGAGTGAGTGAGTGAGTGAGTGAGTGAGTGAGTGAGTGAGTGAGTGAGTGAGTGAGTGAGTGAGCGGAGTGAGTGAGTGAGTAGTGAGTGAGCGAGTGAGTGATGTGAAGTGAGTGGTTCGAGTGAGTGAGTGATGGTTGAGTGAAGTGAGTGGGAGTGGAAAGTAAGTAAGTGAGTAAAGTAAGTAAGTAATTAAGTGAGTGAGTAAGTGAGTGAGTAAGCGAGTGAGTGAGTGAGTAAGTGAGTGAGTGAGTAAGTAAGTAAAGTAAGTAAAGTAAGTAAAGTAAAGTAAGTAAAGTAAGTAAAGTAAGTAAGTAAGTAAGTAAGTAAGCAAGTAAGTGAGTGAGTGAGTGAGTGAGTAAAGTAAGTAAGTAATTAAGTAATTAAGTGAGTGAGTGAGTAAGCGAGTGAGTGAGTGAGATAGTGAGAGAGTGAGAGAGTGAGTGAGTAAAGTAAGTAAGTAAGTAGAGGAGGTAAGTAAGTAAGTAAAGTAAGCAGATAAGTAAGTGAGTGAGTGAGCGAGTAAAGTAAGTAAGTAGAGTAAGTAAGTGAGTGAGTGAGTGAGTAAAGTAAGTAATTAAGTAATTAAGTGAGTGAGTGAGTAAGCGAGTGAGTGAGTGAGAGAGTGAGTGAGTAAAGTAAGTAAGTAGAGGAGGTAAGTAAGTAAAGTAAGCAGATAAGTAAGTGAGTGAGTGAGCGAGTAAAGTAAGTAAGTAGAGTAAGTAAGTAAAGTAAGTAGGTAAGTGAGTGAGTGAGTGAGTGAGTGAGTGAGTGAGTGAGTGAGTGAGTGAGTGGGTAAGTAAGTAAGTAAGTAAGTGAGTGAGTGAGTGAGTGAGTGAGTGAGTGAGTGAGTGAGTGAGTGAGTGAGTGAGTGAGTGAGTAAGTAAGTAAGTAAAGTAAGTAGGTGTGAGTGAGTGAGTGAGTGAGTGAGTGAGTGAGTGAGTGGGTAAGTAAGTGAGTGAGTGAGTGAGTGAGTGAGTGAGTGAGTGAGTGAGTGAGTGAGTGAGTGAGTGAGTGAGTGAGTGAGTGAGTGAGTGAGTGAGTGAGTGAGTGAGTGAGTGAGACACTGATCTGCTATGCCAACATTGATATATTGAAAGCTGTGGAGACGACCAGGAGAGCACCCAGACGTGAGCGGCTAGACAGATAGATAGGTAGATAGAAACGGCCAAAGTGCCTGAGGTTCGCTAAGAAATGCTTCGCAATTAAAATATTATATTGGCATGGAATGGCACGAATGCATGACTAACATAAATGATAACTCGTGACATCAATAATATGATATGACGTCACAATTAACGATAATACCCGGACTGGATATGCGGTTTTTAGCCACACGTAGTAAGAAAGCACGGTGTAAGAAAGAAAGAAAGAAAGAAAGAAAGAAAGAAAGAAAGAAAGAAAGAAAGAAAGAAAGAAAGAAAGAAAGAAAGACTCATGCGTGAGCCGTGGCAAAGTGTAGTATACACTCTAGCCAGGGAAGTGAACCAAACGTTACGGGCTACCGCCGTTGAAGACACTCAAATGCAGCATTAAATTAAGGTTGTTTAAATTCTTTTTTTGAAGCTAGAAACTCCTGAGCGTTGTCTTGGGCATATATTTAGCTGGTTTCGAAGATCTTAAATGAAAAGATGTGAAGGAATTTTGAAGATAATTATCGTGAATCACACAAGGTGTGGTCGCTCAATCAGTTAATTAGATATTCAGAGAAATTCTGCGACCAACTTAGGGAAAGTACGGAGGCTTTTCAGTATGGGATGTGCTTGGAGTGCGTTTGAACATTCGGCTCCATTTGCGTTCCCACTGGAAGGTCATGCCAGTCTAGTAGGTTGCGTGAACACCTCGTGTTCTGAACACGTCTTAAGTAAAGCACCGATTGTTTTATGTGTGTAAGCATTTCTATGCCGACTCAAGGAGAAAACCGGCTCTCCCTCTGTCACGTTAGACGACGGATGTACAGCACAGAATAATTTTTACAGCGATGCTGTATACCTCTACCAGCCAACGGTTTCCTCTCCATGAGCTGAAAAACGCGTGGGCAAAAAAATTGGGCCATCTCCCCGAAGGGAACCCTGATGGGATGCGAAGCAGCAGCGTTGCGCACGGGTGGCGTCACGGGTGGCGTCACGGGTTGAACGGCGCTAACGCGGGTGCTGCGGTGAGCGCTGAAAGCTTTGTTTGAAGCGAAACTCGGTGTAGCGTTTACTGGTGTAAACGTTTGTTTGAAACGAAGACACGGGAGGCGAGCGGGCGTTGGAGCCGGCAGCTGCGGGCGCTCCGGCGGGCGAGTGATGTACGCTCGCACCTGCGAGGCAAGCGTGCGAGGGGAGCGTGACGTCAATGCCCAGCCGCGGCGTGACCTACTTGGCACCGCTCCAACACCTGCGCCGAGGGAAGCGCGTTGCCTCGCGTTTGTGCGGACGGAGGGACAGCGTTACACAGGCTAGTCAAAGAGCTGCTTCGCATCTAAAAAAAACAAAACGCCAGGCTCCTAAACCACCAACTGACGCTCGCGCGCTCCTTGCTTTTTCACCTCGAACGCTGAGGAAGGGCATTCGGAGAGGTGGACGGACGAGCCGACGAACGCGTTCTCTGTGGACTCGTGCAGAACAGCAACGCCAGCAACTAAACTTCGACCTCTGGTTGGTTTAGGGGCCCTTTAACAATTGCAGGCAAACGGTACATCTTTCTTTGCAATCAGGCATACAGCACAGATCACTGTAGTCATTTCAATAAAGAAAACCACAAAACAAGCATCAAAGCCGCATGATGGATGATAAGGCGCCTGTGAACAATGGGAACACCCTCCCACGCGTTCCAGGTAAGGATTAGGTTGCACCGTTGTTCAAAAACCATAGCGCAGAAAAGAACACGGGACAAGAAAGAGACCAGGACGGGTCTCCCATTTATATGAATACTCTAAATGAATACTGTCCTGGTCTCTTTCTTGTCCCGTGTTCTTTTTTTGCGCAATGGTTTGTGAACAACGATGAAGAACCAGCACGCCCAAACGTTCTCCCTTCCGATTAGGGTGCCTCTGCTTCGCACTTCACACGAGGGCTTCGAATGACGTCAAACGGCACTTCCTTCTCCCCGCGTGTGTTTCCCGCTTTCCTATACAAAAGGAGACCCATCTAGCAACTCATTCAGTTCATTCTAATACTGTCATGGGTAGACCACGGAAATTAAAATACACCCAAGAACAGCGTGAATACAATGCTCGACGTCATTATGTTTTGCGCATCACTCGTGTTTTCGTCGCCGATGGTCAATTTGCGCGTTTGATGAAGCATCTAAGGCTTTGATAATCGGCCTTAATAAAATAAGCGCGTCTTATCGTAGCAGCGACACTCACCAATATGGTGGTCATGTTGACGCGCGTGGTGGCTCCTTCCTTGTCCTTGACGTCGGCGCCCACCTGGAACTCGCCGTAGGGCAGCACCAGGGTGACTTCGCTGTCCGGACCGTACGTCAGGAAGGTCAACGCCCCGTTGGCCACGTTGCGCACTGCGAGGTCGCCACCAAGCAAGCAAGCAAAAAAAAGTCCATGTAGACAAACATAATACCTCGGCGGAAGTAAGAAGAGCATTACGCTCGCTTTTAATAGACAGCTATAAACGTAATTGCTCCACAGAACGTTTTTGTTTTCATGGTTCTAAAATTATGAAAATATGGTATGTACTCATATTCATATTTTAAAGCGCGGAACTGAAATGACGAGGATGTGACGGGGAGTGACACGCACCAACAAGGCCAAATATCTACCCTTGCCAAATGGTATGCACGTTCCGTCGAAATTATATCGATGACATCAATGGGTCGCATGTGTACCAATGAACATTTTTTTATTATATGAATAGATGTTAGTGTGCTCCTTTATACATGTAATATACATTTTAAAAGCGAAGCTGTTCTTAATCGACCCTTTGCCTTCAGCAATGCTTCAACTTGGGCTGCTTGGTACGGCATTCTAATGTTGCGCTGAGCTAAATGCACGAAGGGCTAACGAAAAAAGAGGAGAGAACAAGTGGTGCGCAATGGAGACAATGGAAGACAGGAAAAGTTTTGCGCACCACTTGTCCTGTCCTCTTTTTTTGTTAGTCCCAGTGGCGCAGCCGGGGGGGGGGGGGGGGGGGGCACACCGGGCCAGTGACCCCCCCCCCCCCAAATTTTTTTTGCCATAGCATACAGAGCAGACAATGACACTCGACCACATCTGCCTGACCGGCTCCCACTGCAGATCAAGGAGGTGCGCCCCCCCCCCCCCCCCCCCAAAAAAAAAAAAGTTCTGCCTACGCCCCTAGTTAGTCCGTCGTGCATTTTGCTCAGCGCAACTACATTAGAAGACCTTCTGCCATGCGTGGCGTATTTTGCTCTGCTCGCGCGGTCTTGAGGTGAGCGTGAGGCTCGCCGGAGAGGGTGAGCCAATGGGAGGCGCGCCTGGAGTGGCGAGGGTGAGGGTCGATGGGAAGCGCGTTAGAACGCGGCTACAGTGAAGTATTGTAGTACACTATAACGCAACTGTCTGCTAGGACTAGGCTCCTGTGCGGCCGTAAATGAGCTTATCGTCGCCCGATAGCTTAACATAGAGTGTGAAATAATGAGCAAAAATACAACGCAGAAATACATAAAAATAGTTGCAAAACATAGAAATACCAGTCCATCGTCCCGAATGAAGAGAAATGGGAACATAATGTCCTGTTTTATTTCTGCAGCCTTGGGCACTAGCAAAGAAACAACACGGGGTTCGTTGAACTACAACTTACTTGGTATAGTGGTATAGGCATATATTTATGAATAGTTCATAAATGGCTGGGCTCAACACCACTGCGGCATATCAGAAATGGCGTCGTGTTACGTCGCCGAAGTGCAGGGGCGTAGCCAGAAATTTTTTTCGGGGGAGGGGGGGGGGGTTCAACCATACTTTATGTATGCTTGTGCGTGCGTTTGTATCTGCGCGTGTATATATACGCAAGCAAAACTGAAAAATATCGGGGGGGTTTGAACCCCCCCCCCCCTGGCTACGCCCCTGCCAAAGTGGGCGTAGTCAGGATAGCGGGCTATGCCTACCTCTCTTGGCTGCCGAGAAGGGTAGGAAGGCCGAGCGAGAAATCGAAACTAACCGAAACTAACCGAAGCGGGTCGTTCTATACCCTATAACTTCCTTATTACTGCAATTATTCGTAAAATTCTTGCGGCGGCATGTTCACACCGTACAAGTGCGCAGTTATAGCTTCATAACACATTTTGGAGCACGCGGTTGTTTACTGGCCCTTTAAGGTGAAACGAGTGATCCATGCCTCACCCCAGAAGGCAAAAAATTCAATGTCCAGTCCCTCGGGGTCGGTCCATTCCGAGCACGAGGCCTTGAACTTGTCCATGAGGGCGCGTCCTTCCTGCGGCTCGAAGGAGCAAATGCCGTTTTCGGGAGGCTTGTTGATGTGCAGGAACAGGTCCGAGATGCCGCTGACGCCCCACTGGTTGGTAACAGTCAGGCGAGCCACGAAGTCGCCGAATGTTGGGTAGTACACCTTGAAGAACTCGTCCGACAGTGCCATCTTTTGCTCCGTGGCGCCTGCGCAGGAAAGTGGCCAGAAAAATTCTACGGGGTGTCCAACACTATGGTTAAGAGGAAGGCGAAAGCCTTAGCGCCGATGCATTAAAGATTGACACGTATACATTTCGCTTTATATGTGGCACAGACATGCGGCCGATGTTTGTGGCCGATGACACAAACTACTGGGCCCGGCTACAGCGTCTCCTTTAGATCCTTTTTCCAACACCCCTTCACTCCATCGGGTGCCTACTAACGGCCGCCTGCATACGCGTGAGTGCCGCTCACCGACTAGGTAGTCCCTGGCATCCTCCAGGTACACCTCTGTGAGATTGTCGCTGCCGAACACCTCCCAGCTGTAGATCATCTCCCCGTCACAGTTTTCGATGCAGAGCCCGATGAGGCCTACGCGAACAGGGTTGATCTTCTGGCCGATAGGGTCGTTGGGGTAGCAAAGCTTTTCCGTCTGGCACCTGCACAGTTCAGCTTGATGATGTCTGAGATCTGATCGCCCAGAGAACAAGTATCGCCAAACAGGCCCGGGAAATGGTAGTTAATTAGTGGACGGTATTATGAACAAAAAATTAATGTTATGCGGCTGTACAGAAGCCCAGGGATTACACATATAGAAATACCCAACGAACTGGACGGGGAAGCGCCTTCTGTTATAGCTCGATTGCTAGAGCATCGGATGCGTAATTCCAAGGCTGTCGGTTCGGATCCCACCGTCTGAAAGGGTAATTTTTCGTCCACTTTAATTCATTCCAACTCACGTCGTTATTCCTACACTACAGTAAAAGACAACAATTAATGGCAGCTATGCTTTCCCTGGCCTTATTGTCTGTTGGACTCATTTGGTTGTGTCTAACAACGAAACGAGACCCTCGAAGAAATTCCGCTTTCGTTCATGCTAAACCAGGATATTGTACCAGAATGTCAACGAATCAGTAACTCTACCAACTTACCAGGGTCCCTTACACAGGGGCCCTGGTAAGTTAGAAGAGCTGCCGACTGAGGTAAGTTCTCTACTGAATGCTACCGTTACAGTATATAGCGTAGCCTCTAGTGATAGAAAATGCGCTGCGAATTTACAGTGTAGTTAAACTTGTCCATGACAGCCTTGGGCTTTCACTGTAAATAAGCGCAATAAGCAAACTCCGCACATTTCGCTTAATATGTCATTAACAGCTTCCTGGGCTTGCGTCGCATCAGCGGGCTTGCTCGTGAATTCGTAATTCACACGTTGTTTTCTTTTCTATGCCTTCGTCGTTTGCTTATTGATACAGCTGCTGGCACTTGTCCGATTACTTACTTATTAGAAATAAAAATAAACGAAGTAGTTGTCGCAGTTTTCTGGCGGTGGTTGCCACTTTCAATTGGTTGTTTGTAAAAATAAAGAAAGAAAGTCTTCTTTTTGGCAAGTTCTATTTTGAAAGTTCTCATTTAACAGAGCACGTGAATATCTGATACAAAAGTGCGATACGCACTCACGACGTAGTCCATTCAGTACTCATCACAAATGCAAGCATAAAAAAAAAACCTAGGGAGGGGTCATGTAGGGAAGGGTGTTTCAGCTCCACTAGCGTGAAACCTGGGAAGGGGTGAAGCATGCAGTGTGCACCAGTGCTTCCCGCAGTAAAATCTTTACTCTTTATTGCTTTACTCGCCACCGGTTCACTAACGCACCATCCCTTTGCAGGTATGCTTCAAGAAGTGGTGTTTCTAATAGATGACTTTACCACAGAGATGCACGTTAGTGTCTCTGGTTTTACATAAGAAACTTGAGCGCTTTGGTAAATTTCTTCTGGGATTCTGACACCGCTGCTAAGCCATACATAATGTTTGAATTTCGAAGAGGGCCCTCCTCGCCCTCTTCAAAGTTCTGATGGAGGGGGTGTTTTACAGAAAATAAATAATGACAATAGGTGTTTTTCTAAAGTAGTTAGAGCCTTCAGGAATGCCCCCCCCCCACCCCCCCAAAAAAAGGGAAAAAGTCCTGTCTACGGGCCTGCCGTATGGTATGGCCGAAATAACACCGGTGTCAAACGTTCACTGTTGATCGCGATCGGGCCTGGTCCGGATCGAATGTCCTTATCATGACTGGGTTCTTTAAGCAAGCTGCAGAAGGGAGCCGATTACAATCGAGCATGATCAGGATCAGGCTTAATCCCGATTCGCATTGCACCATGCCACACCGGTATAACAGAGCTTTAGCTTCAACACCTTTGCTTCGAAAGCACGTTCAGGATTGATGTCTCTTATGCCAGATATGCCGCTAACCAAACACTTACTGGACGCTGATGGAAGGTGGTACTTTCTCCATGAGGACAAGTTGTATGGCTCCCCAAGACGGCGGTCGATCTGGCTTCTCCAATTTCGCCAGTATTTCATAGGTGGCGTTAGGCTTGTAGAACACTATGGTGCTCCACTCGAGGTCTCCACCACTGATGTTGATCCGGCCTGCGGAGAGGATGAGAGGTGAATCCGTAGCCTAACGCAGGTTAAGCGTGGTCATTGTAAAATTGCGCTAGACCACAAGTGAAAACACAGCCTAAGTCAAAACATTGCAAAAAGGAACTCACAGTGTCCCTTATGAATTCCCCTAAAACAACTCGAAGGTGAAAGCCCCCTTTTTCTTCTGAGTCGACGTACTTTGACTTCTGAGTCAACGCTTTGATTATCGTCATATATGGCCACAGTCACGCTTGCACTCGCATAATTTTGTATGGCGCTCGCTCCCCTATAGACGTCACGTGATCTTTTTCGCTTCACTTTTGTCGCGCCAGCTTTTAATCGATAATAAATAATTGCCGGGATTTTACGCGCCATGACCACGACACGATTATGAGGCACGTCGTTCGACCACCAGCAGTGTTCTCTAACGTGCACCTAAACCTATCAGCACACGCGTGTTCTTTCCATTTCGACCCCATCCACCGTAGCCGAGAATCGAACCCGTGCCCTCGAGCTTAGTAATGCGACACTCTACGTGGTAAGCTATACCACGGCGGGTCCCAGATTTTAGTTCAAGGCCACGTTCGCAAGAAACATAGAATGCTTTCGCCTTTAAAAAAAATATAATAATAATAATAAAAACTCGTCAAAAAATGAGGTTCCGCAAACAAACGCGAGCACCTGGTCCCGTGCCGAAGCAGCCTCCCCGGTCCTCCATGTCTTCGGCAGCGAGGAAGCCGGCCACGTCGAAGTCGTGACCCTTGGCGGTGATGTTTTCTAAGCTGCGCAATCGGTGGTACAGAGGCTCGGTCACGTTCTGCTCGTCGTCCGGCACGGTCCGGTTGATGACCTCGTTGGGAACGCGGCGGCAGAACCACGTCACGCTGAAGTTCTGCGGCACAAGGCAAACTCTTGTTACCGCACTAAAACAGCCAGCTGGGTACCTCAGTACAACTTTATGGAGAAGGTTGACAGGGCGAACGTCGGGAAACTCTGATAGAATGCATGTGCTAAAACGCACGTGTGTGCTTGCGCGTGCGTGCGTGCACACGTGTGTATGTGCGCGTGTTAAACGCTTTTATACTGCGTCTTTGTACCGTGTCACTCTTCAACAGCGGTGCTGTTTAAGCTTGACAAACCCCCGATTCGCCTCGTCGGATATCATCGTGAGCGCGTGCAACGCAGCGACTCGGCCGGCGCGCGTCCTCTTCTTCATCTTCTGCTTCGCTCGCAGAACACGTGCGTCCAGCGTGCGCTCTCCCGCTGCGCCGATTTGTCCGACGTGGGATGCAATAACTGAGATGGCCGAGGGAAAGAGTACAGAGAGAGAGAAAGGAAGATACAAAGACAGGGAAAGAAATATACACAAAAAGAGATACAAAGAGCAGACAGCGAAACAGAAAGAGAAAGAAAAAGAGAGAGAAACAATGAAAGAAAAAAAAGGAAATAGAGAGAGAGAGATAGAAAGAAAGAGGAAGCGAGAAATAGAGAAATATAAAAAAAGGGAAGAAAGAGAAAAATACAGAAAGAGGGAGAAAGAGATAAAGAAAGAAATAGAAAGAAACATATAAAAAGAGCTAGAAAAACAGAGAGAAAGAGGAAGGAAGAAAGAGAAACGAGCAAGTCCTCCATTCTTGGTTCCAGCCTTGCGCCACTTGTGCAAGCTGCGCAATGTTTTTTCTTAGTTATGTTGTTTCTTTTCCTGCACCGAGTGTTGCGTTACCTTGAGGAATAGGTGCCAGGATACTTTGTCAAATATTCCTTGACTAAGATCGGCGCGTTGAAATCGATGCATGCACTTGAAAAAAACCAGCGCAAAAACAACGGAACATGCAGAGAAAGAAGGACGCAGGACGAGCGCTCTCTAACAAATGAAACTTATTGAACAAGTGGGAACACATGAGTATCCAACACCATGCGTGCTCAGGGTTCTATGTCGCACGGAAAAATTTCCTGAGCATGTGTACCTCGCGATGGAAGATTCAGTAAAGGATGGAAGGTTCGAAATGCTGCGTGATGACTGTGTATCTGAACTTAAGTAGCGAGGTAGACATGCTCAGAAAAATTTTCCATGTTACATAGAATCCCGCGCACACATGATGTTGGTTACTCGTGTGTTCCCGTTCGCTCAATTCCAGTTGCTATATAGACAGCGCTCGTCCTGTGCCCTTCTTTCACTCTGTGCTCCGCTAGTTGCGCGATCGATTTTTCTTGCCTTTGTACGGCAACCATAGCTGACAACAAGCCATTTGCTGTAAATACGAACTCGTACGGTAAATAAAGAGAATTTATTAGCGATTTTATGAACTTGCATAAATCAGTCGTCTCAAGCTCATCTCAGCGAGCGGCCCGTAGTCCCGAAATTTAGTCCAACAAGGGCCGGGAGTGTGAAGAAAGTCGGAGCGGGGAGGAGGTCACCTAACTTTGTCATTTGAAAGAATGCCTTTCCGATATCTCATGTCCGCAGGGGATTTGACGTAGGTTTCGAGAAAGACATGGATACCGATCTGCATAATGACTAAAATTCTGAATTAGAGTTTTTTATCCACGGTGATGCTTCAACACATAGCGACCGCATGGGGCGCCTCAGGAAAAAAAAAAACAATGCTTCAGACCGGTCCCGTCTCTGTAGCTGTCCTGAACAAAGCGTTATGAATTGCAATAGGCGAGAAAATAATGCAAATGCCATTTGGCAAAGTTTATTCCTTGTGAAGCCGCGGGCCACGTGCTTGAGACCCCATGGCATAAATGATACAAGCGACTCCTGGCCAATGATGTTCACATGCTTTGAAAAAGTGGCTACACAACCCGAAATTCAGTTCTGTTGCCAATATTTGGCTACGAGAAAACCGCCGTAGATTCAGGTACCGTGAACTGAACGTTTCGTATGCAAGAAAAACGCATCATCGCAACACTATTCGTAACCTTTGCGAAGTGTGACTGTTTAGAGAGAGAGTCCAGCCTCCTCGTGGGTTTTCTTCTCTAGTTTTATTTTAATCAGACAGCTATCTCTTTGTAATTTTTTCAAGTTCACGTGTGCGGTTGTTTTGGTTGAAAGAAGGCGAAATGCTAACAGGAAGATGGCGACTTTATTGGCCACAGGATTAAAAAGAATGACTCCTTCCAATCGCACATAAAAAAATACCTGTTACTTTCTTTACTGCGCGTCAAAGATAGCAGTTGTTTGCTACCTTCAGTAACACAACGTTTTTTCCCGTTTACCTTGTCAGACGGGTCGTCAGGATTGATGGAGTAGTTGCCAGGATTCAGCGTGAGCGTTTGAGGAAAGCCTCTGGTTATCCTCGACTGAGCGCCGTTGGACATTTGAGGCAGCAGTGGCGATGGCTTCATTTCTATGTAGGTCTCGGCAAAGCGCTTGTGGAACATAGGTGGCTTGGCTCTCGGTGCTGCAAGGATAACGTTGAAGGTCATTCACTCGCCATAGCTCAGGCATCGGCCACATATTTGATGCTAAAACTACGCGAAATTCGACGATCCTGGCGGGCATGCTAACTTGTAGGCTCGCTTTCTGACACCACTAAACATGTCGCAGAAGCTATTGTTGGTAGATCACGTCGGTTATGACATCTGGTATCACCAGAGTATGTATATGGACGCCTGTTAGATTTATTTAATGCAAGTTCATCAGGCTCACCTTGTCGTTTACTCGTGTTTTTGATAATATCGCCTAATCATCTTGTGCATTGGCGACCTCGTTGTATGCTTGCCTTCCACTTGGTCTATCACTTTGGCTACAGTTAACTGGTACGCCGCATCACATGCCCAGAATAGGAAAGCCTCAGTATTACGACTTTTCGCTTTGAAAGAACGTTCAGGAATCATTTTCCTTACGACGGCCGCGACATTTGCTCGTTTGCCTGTGCATGGGACTGTCGAGAACCTATGCCAGCACCTTTATTATTTAACATATTGCAACGGCTAAGCGCAGCAAGACAGGGACAACGGAAACGAACGCACAGAGCGCCCCGTGTGTTCGTTTCCGTTGTCCTTATCTTGGTGTGTTTACCGGTTTCAATATGACACCTTACCAACTAGCTCGAACCCAGCCTCTAATTTATTATTAGTATTTTCTTCACCAGCTTTCTTATTTCACATTTTTTCGCAAGGTGCATGACTCGCACGCATACATTACCAACGGAAAGACCGGGGTGTAAAAACAGACGAATTTTAATTGTCTGGCCAATGTCCTTGTCTTTCATAATTTTTCGCCGAGTTTCTATACGCGTATCTCCCTGCTGCGACTTTTCTGGATCCCAGATATTTCTGGATTAAAGAAAAACGTAATGCTCGACGACATCTGTTACGACATTATTTATCCGAATCATATATCTGCTCTTTGCTGCTGTTGTAACTTTAGTCTTTTTGATGTTATCAAGTACTGATTGGTAGTAAGGCTAAAACATGGGGTAGTTGGTATCACGTCACCGCAGAACACATTGCTATGTATGACTACAGGCAAGAAAAGACGACACACGAAGAAGAAGGACTTGTTTTGTTAGTTTTGTTGTCAGTAGCGCCTGTGGTTTGTGGTTCTATGTGTCCGTTGTGTCTTTCTCGCGCTATACATGATGTCTATTGACACACGAAGACAATCAGGGTGACGCACACAAGAGCGGTTTAAAAAATCTCAGCGTGGAACAGCGTGCGAAGACGGCACAACGGAATGAAGCACACAGACATATAGCGCTGTGTTTGTGTGCTTCATTCTGCTGACCCTCTTTGCGCGCTTTTTCATGTTCAGATACGTTTCACGCTCTGGCATCATACGAAGCGGCTATGTTTTGGAAATAAGGTATGACTAATCGCTGGCTTCAGATTTGCTGCTAATAAGATGGGAGAAGTTTCCACTCCAGCGCTTTTTAAAACCTTCTAGAGTGGGCGTCACCCTGTTCGCGTAAGTGTGCCGTGGTGGTTGTGGTGGTGGTGGTGGTGGGGTTGCCACGGACAGGCTAGCCTGGCAGGCATGGCCGGCAATTTCTCCGCCTGAGCGACTCTTTCCATGCAGCGTGTCTCACCATATATACATCACTTAAACCGGTCTCTCGCAGAAAACGTACAATGATATCAGCCACTTCCTTGCGAATCATCCGCACACTTGCCGGAAACAAAATGTCTTCGGCGCATCCGTGGGGAAACCCTCTGTTCTTCATACTGTACTCTCCCTTTCGGAGCAAAAGCGCTCACCAGATGTAGTGATGTATATCCCCCGCTTCCCAGTGTACAACGAGGAAGGAGCGCCTCTTACTTTAAACAACCATGCAGGAGTGTAGGCCGATCGTGTTCTTGCTCTATACAGCAGGGTTGACTCGGCGCGAATAAGTCCTCTTGTGACGTCTCTTCTAGCCCTCAAAACCCAGCAGCGCGTTCAGCTGAGTAGCCAGTAATTGCTAAAAAGGGTACCTCCGTGGAATCTCGGTACAGTATCGAGACCTTGCCAACGTACCACTCATGTTGACGTTGTAGCGCAGCTTGTAGAGCCCGGCTTCGAGGAAGAATTCGGGAAGGAAGATCATGGACTTTGTGCGTGAGTCGAGCATGGTCAGGTCGATCTGCCGCACGGGGTCGCCCGTCTCGTTCAGCAGGAACGCCTCCCAGGCACGCGTCACGTCGATGGAGATGTTGCACTCGACGGACGTGAAGGTATACAGCTCCACTGGGCGCAATCTGGGTGTACGCACGTGAATAGCTTTGAGGAACAACGAATATCGTAATTATGGGGTGCTACGTGCCGAAACCACTACATAATTGAGGCAGGCTTATGAGGCACGCTGTACATACCACCTCGCACAACTGTCAATCCTACTAAACGCTGTAGTGGGCGGAGGGGGGGGGGGGTAATGCGGAATAATGTTAGACCATATTAAAAACGAAAATGTGATATTACGTATATTAATCAATTTTTTCAAGGACTTTTAATCTTATTAACTACGACCTGCCTATCAGGAAGCTATAAAGGTATAGTTTTCGTCGTATGGCTGCGTCGTTATATATATATATATATATATATATATATATATATATATATATATATATATATATATATATATATATATATATATATATATATATATTCTAGCAAACTGCGCAGCAGCAAACGGGACACAAAGAAGAAACGAAAGGGACAGAAGAGCGCAGACTCACATCTGATTTTATTGTAAACGTAGTCGACCTAAACAATGTCCAGCAAAAGACAACGTGTCACAGTCAAAGTTTATCAGCGTACCGCGAAACCCACACCAAAAAACCCACACAAAAAATCCTAACAGGCGCACGTGAAAGGCCACGTAAGTCAACAGTATAGGATGTAGAAGTGAGATATGCATACTCTTTATCTAAGAGACTTATAGAGGGTTCACTGACGCACTCTTCTGCCTTTCTTCTAATATGGAAAGCCTCTATTATTCTTCGCGCTATGTATCTGCTATCTCTAGATATGACATTCGCATCTTGAAAAACAGGCTCGCAACAGCACTCCCTGCAGTGCGCTGGCAAACGCAAACCCGGGCTCTTGGATAGTGAACGCCCGTGTTCTTTTAATCTCATGTTTATGCGCCTCCCGTTTTCACCAATATAAGACCTCCCGCAAGTCAAGGGCACCTGATACCAGGTGCCAGATACCAGGTGTATAAGGTGCCCTTGACTTGCGGGAGGTCTTAATCACAAGAAAACAACAGAAAAGGATAAAATTATCACGGAATCACACGAAAAGGACAGAAAAGAGCACGGAAGAGCTGATAAACACAAGAGGAAACACAAAAGAAGATAAAGAAAAGATAAACAGAAGATTTCGTGCAGCTTTCACTCGGGGTGCAAGTGGCTTAGACTTTTCTATTGCGACTTAGCTTGGAAGCAGGGCAGCTTATACGTACCTGTAAAATATCGTAGCGTTCGCAGGGTCCAGCACCTGGTTGCGGATCTTGATGATGGGCGGCTTGCACGGTTCGTTGTTGACCGTGAAGTTGAGCACGCTCGTCTGCTCGCTGATGTCGTTGAAGGCGGTCAGGGTGAAGACGTAGTCGAAGCCTCGCTCGTAGATGTTCTGCAGCCAGAGCGGGTTCTCGAGCTCCCCTTCGAGCTGGAACTGCTCGGGCCGGTATCGCGTGAAGCACTGGGAGCGGGAGCCGTAGGCGCGCTTGGGCGACTCGTCGCCGTAGTCCACCACCACGCACGTGTCGGTGCCCATCAGGTCGAAGGTGACCATGAAGTTGCGGATGTGCTCGTCCTGGAACAGGGGACCAATGGCGCTGGGTAAGAAAGACATAAATGACAGGCGGCGATTCCACTCATCACCTTCGTGTAAGTGCCGTCTTCTTTGAGGATACTAACCGCTTTAAAGAAACCTTACGCCCCAATATATCGCTCTGATTTTTGTTGTTATTGTTCAAACTGAGCACCATCCTTATCGCTAACCGTAGACAGCTGGGCTAGTTCGTTTTATTGATAGCTGCGTAACGTGATATACTTGTCCCCTTGTCTCTGTCCTGCTCGCCTGTATCATATTACACTATCATTATTACGTATGTCGATTATCTATCTTGATTTATACACCAAATCTCGCATTTTAGTTAATGATTAAGACATCATGTATTATATTTTCCTTTTGTGCGGCTAGTATTCGCGTAACTACGGTAATCTATTCGGGATTTATCTATGAATTATTGTGCTTTTGTCCTTTGACTTTCCGCTAATATTGTGTAATTTCTTGTGTCCCGTTCCGTACTTATTTGCAATTTTGTGTATTTCTTCCCTACCCTCTTTCATGCCATTGGCCCTGAAGGTATTGTATATAAATAAATGAATGACTAAATAAAAAATAAAAACGGTCTTTGTCGTAGTAGTAAATTACTCTTTCTTAATACCTAAAGCACAACTCCTGTCATAACAACTCGCCTGGTAAGTGAGAAAACACGTAAGAAAGAAAATGCCGGTGGCGACGCCACCTCGAAGTTCCCGCACCAGCCCGCTGTGACGTCATCGATTTTGATGGTGTGTACTGGGGCATACGTAGTTATTAATCGGTGAAAATGATGCAGAAGCGTAAAATTGCACCAGGCGTCATCTGTATTGCGAAATGAGTGGGTGGTTTAAAGACCCATTACAGAAAGCCATGGCATAAATAATCATTCTCATCGGCAACAGCATCAACAAAACGTGCAGCTACTTAAGTGTGAGTATGGACCCCTAGCGGGTACTTTGCTAATTCGCCGAATGATGAATTATGGCGTAGTGGGCATTGGCAGCTTAACTTGCAGTAGGCATTCTAAACGGCCAACGTTACGCGTACAAACCTGCTTTTCCTCGCGGCACGGTTGAGGTACCCACCGAGAAGCGAAGCCTGGCTAGCCAATGAGAAGGCGTTGCACTATCGCGTTCTACTCTTGAAGGCGAAGCTCATGCGTTCTTTTTAAGTGCGGCGGAACTCTATGGGCCCGGCTTGTCGTCCGTCAGTAGATCTCATGTGGCGGGATCACGCTCAAGATCAAGTGGTCAATACAGGCCTAAAACAAGGCTATCAATGCTCAAATCCGGGTTGAAATAAACGAACAAGGTCTAAAATAATACTATTCACAGAAATAACCAAGAAGTAATCGCAATAATTAATTTAAAAAGGCTTCGGAAACATGCGGCTGGGACCCGCGACGCGGTAGAGAAGGCACTGCCGCCTCGCCAAGCACTCGATGGCGCCTCCCACCGGCTCTCCTCCGGCGCCGGTGTTACGAACTCCTGCGAGAGATCATTCACCGACAGGGACTAACAACAGCGAACGGGAATCGCTGGGTGACTGTGCTATGTACTTCCTCAGGTTTCCCAGTAGTGGAGCTGCATTTAGCGCAGGATTTAGAACTACACCAATCGCTTCTCAAGAACGACATATTAGCGCTGGATTTAAACTATACTTTTTTTTGCTTCACTTCCCTCACGCCTGCTTTTTCATACGAAAGTGTTTTATGCCGGGGTCCACCAATACTTTCATGACGTATTTCCGTCAGGGAAGTACGTCAGCAAAATGAACGTCATCACGTCATCAAATGGCAAAGAAAAAAAAAACTATAAGAAGAAGTTCCGTTGACAGGAGCCGAACCCCCGACCTCTCGGTCCGCGACAATGGCTGGCGGGCTTAGCCCACTGAGCTATAGACCACCAAACACATAACGGCGGCTACATGAACGCGCCTTTTATCTTTCACACTTTCCTCTCACAGTGCTCTTGGATGGATGGATGGATGGATGCTATGAGCGTCCCCTTCATAACGGGGTGGTGACATGTGTGCCACCAGGCTTGAAAAAAAAAAAACTTCGTTTCTTCCGTAATTAGCTCCGGCAACGCGCCGTTGCTAGGACAGTCCCATTTGGCACGTTTCCAATAGGAGAAGTGTAATTTGGTCCACGCTTCAACACACCGCGAGGTGGCGGCTTTAGCCCAAGCCTCGCTCACAGCATCCATCCATATCGAAAAATAGCTCTCCGACGCTCTGCCTGTCGCACCGCATTCCCCGCTCGATCTGTGAGAATCAACGGCCAGGCTAGAGGGAAGACAGGACGCTCGTCGCGTTTCTCTTCGCGTTTCACGACGCTTTGAAAGAGTGCATATCGGGTATTAGTGTTTACTAGGTGCTTGTTGATGCCATCTTTGCGCGGGATTCACCATATGCGGTGTCCAGGTATATCTTGACAACTTCAGCTACCGCAAGGGTTAGATCATGATCATGGGCGTTGGTCGTCGGTACGGAGATGTGCCACTAGGCGTCAACGTGGGTGCGTCCACATCAAACGGTGTTATCTACCAAACAACAACATACATCGTACAAGCTCTCATATACCAATGCAGTACAAACAATCAACTACTTCTGTGACGGCACGTTTCACTTTCGTGTTTTACCGATTCCTATGACGGAGGGATCAGCCATCTTTTGTTCCAGACTACATTCGCATGACGCATAAAAGGCGTTCGTCTTAATATTCTCGAACGTGTGTGCGTTCGTGTTAGTCAATGGAGAAGTATGCCGTACCTTCGGGGTAGTCTCATTCATGTACACATCCAGTCCTTCGATGGGTTCCATGCTGCGGAAACTGACGACGAAGGGATCTGTCCTCTGTTGGACGTGGTTCCAGGCGTACACAAATACATCGTGTTGACCTGGCTGCGGTAAGACAGTTGAGAGAAATGAGAGTTAATGGCACAGTTCACATAATGAAACGGGCGAAGTTATGTGTAGGTTATTCAACTCTCGCATTCAGAAAGTTTTTTTTTAGTAGCACGAGTACCGAGTGACACTCTGCTCTATTCCAGACCACCTCGTCGAGCGCCGGTGCGAGTTGTCCGAAAACCCTGATAAAAATAAAAAATAAATATAAAAGGTATGGAATGGGTTAAGCTAAGTGCTGTATAGACAGAGTGGACATTATGGTACGTCACAAATTACAACTAGAACAATATAATAGTAGAATTTAGCATAAACCCCGATTGCATCTCAGAAACCCATCAGGTCGGGCTCGTAGCGGCACCTGAGGATCGAATCTCAATCACGCGCTTCTTCCTACGTGGCATCGGCAGTGCGCGAAGCACAAAGTTCACCTAGGGAATACGCAAACGAACGCCGAAAATGTATAAAAAGGGGATGGAATATGGGTTAAGCTCAGGGTTGTTTGCGATAGAATGGACATTAAGGTATGTCATGAATTAATATACGCTAACTGACCGCGAACATGTGGCGTATGGACGTCACATCCCCCTCGCCGCACGCTCTCTCCCTTCCGTTGCGCCAACCGGGTTACACAGCGTTCTCCTCGCGTACATGCATCACAGGACAGGGCTCGCGTAGGGCACACTTGCTCCTGCGCTCGCCAGATGTCGCGCGCCTCGCCCTTCCTTCGCGCGCATCGCAACGTGACAAGGAAGGGTTGCCGCTCCTACTGAGAGCAGTAAGGCCCACTGCAAAGAATATCGCAAGGGGGACCATCGCGCATAAACATCTTAGCTGTACGACCATCTTCACGGAGTGGATAGACCGTAGATTGTTTTCGTTCACTTTCACGTGATTCACACATATTAATAAAAAAGAACTTTCTGTTTCCTTGGTTGCATTAAATAAGTATGCACATGTTATCTTAAAGTTGTCTTAAAGCTAACGCGAAACCTTGGTTAGGCCGGCCAAACTTTAACGCTGTTCAAGCCGGTACTCTATATAATGTTTAAATCATCGGCTCGAAGTGCTTAAGCTCCTAAGTACTGGCTTTCTCCGCATTCAGTGAACTCCTTTTTTGTTTAGCTTGTAGAGGTCAAAGCAACTCGTTTCCCTGAGCATGCAATAGTACTTTGTCGCTAGCACACGCTATTAGTGTGCATGCAGACGTTGTGCTCTACTTATGCAACGCAACAAGGCTTACCTCAGGAAAGTTGAGCGTGTACTTCAGTTGCTTGCCCGTGCCGTTAGCCAGGAGTTGGCCCTTGGCAGTCTCGATGATGAACATCTCCACAACGCCTGAAAGTGGCGAGCAAGGAGTTGTTGTACGTAATACGAAACACCAGCTTCTACAGATTCTTGATACATAAAAATATTGCACTGCAGACACACGGTAATTGTGGTTAAACATAGTACCCACCGGTTCCTCTGCGTTCTCTATTGAGATTTTGATTGATTGATTAGTGGGGTTTTTTGGCGCAAGGGCCATGGGTGGCCAAAGAGCGCCATCTATTGAGATTTTGTATGGCGGTTAACTAATTAAATCGTAGAAGCGAAAAGACAATGTGACGGCAAAATTTTAAAACTGAATAACCTAACCCACTTGTCTCATAAGGAATTGAATTTTCGAGCAAGCTAGTAAAAAAAAAATGAGGAAAAAGCACGAAAACAATGACATGAAGCTCTTCAGAAGCTCAGTTGGTTGAGTGACCTTCTTAAAAAAAATAGCTATATATTCATTACAATACAAATCACACCTGCCTTGCATTATTCGTCTTCCTTTGAACCTGTTTCTATTTGTTAGAATGCTGACGTTGTTTTTGCACATGGTCGAAACACTCAATTCTTAGACGGTGTGGGCAAGCCAATGTGCACGAAGTATGGATAAAAAAAAAACAACTTACGCCTTCTCTGCGCGTGAAAGTCAGAGTTCATAGTTGTGAGCCACCTAAAGAACCCAACACTTCCTTTCTCAACAGTAAATTACTTGGACCGTGGCCATAAAAGCATCTTCAGCAAGAGGCGACCATCTCCTTGAAAAACATCTTAGTTTACACTGGTCTAGAAGCGTTTGTCACGAGCCGCTATGTGTAGCGTCATACGAAATTATGTGCTAGTCTGTATACCGTGGGTAAAACTTGGACAGAAATGTGTGCGTCTGGACGTCCTTTTGCAATGTGAACTTATGCAAGTGAACTGTCCATCGTCATTTTTTTTTCATTTATTTCAGTTTGCAATATGAATTTTTTTCTTTACTTGCTCATAACCACTTTTTTTTTTCGCTGCAGAGCTTATAGAAATGTAGTAGCCGAGGTAATATAAACCTCAACCTCTCCACTGCAAGCCAGCTAGAACAGAACAGAAGAACAGATAAAGAAAAGCTTATTTATTCGAATACTCCAAAGTACTCCTGCGGAAATTGTGAAGGCAGCGGAATCGGAAGGGAAAAAATTCTGTACACCTGAGGATAGCAAGGAAATAGGAAACATTGGTTTCAAGATTTTCTTTGAAGTCTTGTGGTGTACTTTTATACAGATGACAGTTGTGTACTCTGTGTGAATTATGTTTTGGACCAAATTTTGAAAACACCAGCGTCAGTGTTCGGCGCGTAATTATTTGCCTAGGTTTGTCTTAAAAGGCCAATCAAGGCGGAAGTTCGAAAAAAAGATGGAATGCTGAAGTTCGCCATGAGAAGTCTTCGAGAATGGAATTCCCCGGTAGCCACCGTTCTACGACTTCTGATCAGAGCACACATTCACATGGCACTCTTTACAGTGGAAAGTGGTCACTGCGAGGGCAAATTATTTTATGCAGAGAATATCACGCACACTGCCAAGCCTTTGAAATTAATTTTATAAATTGAATATTGAGTTGCGAATACCTTCTGCGCGAGCACTGCGCAAACATTTGATCAATCCATGCTCACATGACAAATAAGAGTATTATCTTGCATTTTTTTGCATTTATCTTACTTGTGTGCCTGTTTTGTATGAAAGTATTAATTGTGTGTACCTTGTATTCTGAATATGTGTTCTGCATGATTTTTGTTTTTAATTTTTGAATATGTGTGCTATCGCTGCCTGCATTGTAGAGATGGCTGCGGGCCTCCGTCAAGTTGCTTGTGTCTCAAGCGACTTTTACCCGCTGTCTCCTCCACCACTGATGAAAATAAAGAAATAATTATTACTGTATTATAAATAGACACCTTCAAAACAACGCGTATAGGTCACTGCTCGCTCACCGGTTCCCGTCTTTACCGTGAAGACAACCGGTCGCGTGGTGGGGAAGATGTCGTTGGCCGAGCCGAGTCCCACCCGAAGCGGAGCGTCGTCCGTGGGCTGGAACTGGACCTTGGTCACGAGACCCGTGGTGCGGGTTGCCGTTTCCACCTGTCAATCAGAGTCCGAGATTCAATCGATCCTTACACGCGCAACGCTTTGTCGGTGGAAGATAAAAGTTGCACCCTAATATTCGACTTTTTTTATGAACAGGGGTTAACCTCCCTGTTTTTTCCTTTTCACGTGCTCCTCTTTGTTCCGCATAGATACAAACTCAGCGAACAGACACTGAAGAAAAGAACAAAACGAGCCTTGGACTCAAAGCTAACGCTATTCTTTAATGAACTTCCACAAAAAAAAGGAACAGCGCATGCGGAATATGGAACATAGCGAATAACAATGTAGGGAATATTAGGGAAGTCCGTGTACACTTGGCACTTGGCACAGCGCCGTTGTCGGCCCTTCTTCGCAACTCGCCCCGGTCGTCAAGCGGTTACGGTGCTCGACTGCTGACCCGAAGGTAGCGGGATCGAATCCCGGCCGCGGCGGCCGCATTTCGATGCAGGCGAAATGCTAGAGGCACGTGTACCTAGATTTAGGCGCACGTTAAAAAACACCGGGTGGTCGAAATTTCCCCGGTCATCCACTAAGGTGTTTCTTATAATCATATCATGGTTTTGGGACGTAAAACCCCAACAATTATTATTAGTTTTTAGTACTACCTTATTCGTGTTGGGTCCTGTCAAAATTTCGCGCTGTTTTTTCCCCTGTGGCACTACCAATTTCGCAACATTCAGCATATATCGCCAATTGACCGGCTGCTTATATACGTGAAAAAAGAATGTAAGCAGTCGCAAAGCGGCCTACCCTGGTAGTGAGAACGTAGTGCGATATCAGGTTGGAGATGTTGACGGCGACATTGTAGTAGCCAGGCCGGAGGTAGACGTGGCTGAACTTCTGCGACACTTTCTCTGCGGACTCGCTGGGCACTTTCCACTTGGTCTTCTGCCGGTCGCCAAACGCTATTCGCGCCACGGCGTCTGTGGGCAGCTTCTCCGTTTTGGGGTAGGTCAGAGTCAGGTAGATGGCCTCTGTGAAAAGCCGCACATGGCCGTTTTAATTTGCACTAACGTCAGAGTACTAGACCGCAACATCACTGCACATTAGTGCTTAACTATGGAGAGTAGAATAGATATGAGACAAAAAGACGGGACACAACACGGCTGACCGAGCGCTCGCTACTGGTCTTATTAAAAAAAAAAATACACGGAAGCATAAAGCTCACCACTATCAACAGGCGTTAACAAGTTGGTAATGGGTGCTCGGTCGGTCGTCTGGCCTTCTTGTCTCCCGTCTTTTCGCACTCAACTCTATTCCAGACTATGAACGAACACGACCAGCAAAGTATTTTATGGAGAGTAAATTCCTACAAAACAATTGAATGCTACTTAAGCCAAGATAAAAGTTGTCCAGAAATTAATTATTCCTAGATGAATGGTTGTCTGCCACTGTATGCCTGTGTCTATTTCATGTGGTTGCATTAACTAACGGTGCGAATGCGAGGGAGGAACGCGAGGAGGGGGATTTCATATATATTTTGTTATGATGTAATAAACCTTCAGTTGGGAGTAAGCGCTCGTGTTGTGCCCTTCCTTGTCCCTGTCGCGTTAGCGCTTTGAAATGGTTTTAAGTGTGGATTGAAATTATCCGAAGCCCTCCACTTCGGCGTCTCTTGTAGCCTGAATCTCTTAGGGGCGTTAAACTCAATAAAACAACCAACAATCTTTCCGCGTTCTAAGATAATGGCTGCTTTCCTTTGAATTTTTATGCATTTTCCCATTTATGATTCTTCTGCACTGCGCCGTGCCGCCTACATATGTACTTATATCTTATTTCCGGCCGGCATGACGTACCCGGTAGGATTACTGGAGAGTTCGTGAAGAGCTCCCAGGCCTCGGTTACGGGTCTCTGGACAGAGATACTTCGGCGGGCGATGAAGTTCCCGTGCAGGTTGGACGAATTCACCTGCACCACGTACGTACCGGGATCCTTGAAGATGTGCTTCTTCAGGAAACGCTGTCCTGCTAGGACGCCTGCAAGGACAATGGGGAAACGTTCCAAGAGAATTCAACACCTCGTAATATTGACAGAAAGCGAGATCGAGGTAGATGATTTCAACCTTGACCGCATAGTCATATTCTTAACCGAAATAAGTGAAAAGAAAAAAAAACCAGTAGTGTTGATTTTGCAAGCATCACTCACGATTTTACTTCATTAAGGTTCGCCTTGCGTGATGCGTAAAGTTGGTATAGAGATGTCCGCATTTGTTTTTTAGGTCTACAGTAAATTCCCGCATGAATATTTTTCTCTTTTTGCAGCAACAGGTACTCGTACAAAGAGCTGAGCTGTATTATCGGTAAAAAGGTATAATACTTGAAGAATGCTATTAAAAGCGCTTCAACAGGTGGTGGCTTGTTCTTGGTTAACTTAGGGGCCATGGCACTATTTTGAAATGGCGTAATATTTCTACATGACCATTTAGTGCGCTCAACGTCACGCACATCGGCTGCCATCGCGTACAGGAAATGAATACTGCTGTCACGTGACTGAAGAATTATGGAGCTAAAACAGCGATCCTTCAGAGATACGAACGCTATGACATGAGTAGAAAATGAAGCGAGAGATCTAATCTAGAAGCTACAAAAGCGATATATTTATTAAAGATTTAAGACACCGCCTTGTTGTATCTAAAGTCCACACACACGACACGCAACCACCCCGTGAAATCCAGTTGCGGTTTTTCCTCTTTTCATGGAACACCTTAGCGATCGATATTTATTAACCACCGAGTCGTGCTTACTTAATATTGGTCTCAAAGGCAAGTTATTTCTTTAGAATCTGCCTGTTCGATAAGCACTGTGTGTAGAGTATACTGGGGCAATACAGGATATGCTGTTAATATCACGAACCGGAGTAGCAGAACTTATACAAATTCGGGGTGAGCTCTAATAATATTTTATTTTTACGATCTTCCATAGCTTTAGTTTTTTCTCTTACTACATTACACTTACGCTGGACAACCTTTGTGGAGTCCCGAAACATGTTTTCTGTGCTAAAATACAGAATACTGTTCAGTTCATCACTCTATTTAATAATACTATCTTTGCATTCAAGTCTTAAGTAGTAACAACACAAGACATCGGAAGCTTTCAAGCTCTCTACATTTGAATTTTTTTTGAAGTTTCTTGAAGTCGTAAGAAGCTTCCTGTAGCCGTAAACACCAGCTATGCTGACAAGAAAACTTTTATTCAGTACTCAATACCCGTTTATATTTTCCATATTTTAAAAAAATCATACGAACGCAATTCAATACGCTTTCACTTGGACTATTTTTTCTTACGGCCGCCTTACTGTGAATAGCGTCGAACAAGCTTACTTTTGACAACTTCCTTCGTGGTTTGACCATCGCCGAAGTTCCACACCATTGTGACGTCACTCCCACCAAACATGCGTGCAGTAATCTCGACTTCGGTCCCCGTCGGCACTTGGTTGCGGGACACCTCGAGACGGAAGCTGGTCAGTTTTTCTTGACTGCTCACGTCGGCCATCTTGCGTACGGTCGTGTCGTGGTGCCTGTTTTGCAGGCCTGAAAGAAGAGAGACAAACGTGATCACGTACACGCTGCTCATGTATCAAGACTCGTGCTCCTTGCTGGCAACCTCAGGTCACTTAAGTCTGTCTCTTTTATTTTAATGGGATTAATCATGCTGAATGGCCCTCGAATCCTGCCAAGTATCCGTGCCGATGGACTTGAAGCTTCCTGAAGGAACCGTAGGTGCTACCACGTCAGCCTCAACTCGTGCCTTCGCCGCATTTACTTCGCAGCAGAGTGGCAGGCCAGATACGTAGATTTTTACAAATTTTACTAGAGGGAAAAATGTTTTAGAGGCTAGGTGAACCATATTCAACGTTTCGTATCACTGGCTTTACTCAACAATAAAAATAACAAAACATAGACGTTTCGCCGCCTATGCGGGTGGCATCGTCAGTACACAAAAGGCAACGGATGAAATATACACCCTACTTATATTATATCCTGCAGTAAACACCCGGCACACGATTAGTATTGCATGCAGATCGATTGCGATGGATAAACCATGATTCTACAAATTTCCTTGGACCCCATCGCGGGCCCGATAGAGGGAACGCTCGTACTACGATCATATTGCTACCAAGGAAATGACGTGTGGCAGTGGATTTGTCTAATACACGTGCTTTTGTTTCCAAAAGTTCCTGTGGCATTCGTATTACGATTCACCTTTTTAAATATCCAATCAATCGTAGTTTGCGCAACGAGGCGATGATTATCGGCTCACGTGCATAGTCACTGCCAATCGTTGGATCTGGAATGCGATGTTTTGTTAAAACATGCAATATCACAAAGTCATTTGGAGCCAGAACGACGAACTTTAGCCGTATCCGTGTACTGTCTGCCATCATCTTCGTGTCGACCAGACCACCATGCTTGCAACTTCTGCAAACACAGTTCCCTCTAGTAAATTTTATAGGAAGCTCTGCGGCCAGACTCATTTACATCTGGCCGGCCTCTCTGTCCTTTCCTTCATTGCCTGGATACGCAAGGATTGGCAGGATACGCAGATGCTCTTGTATAGTCACAATATTAGACGCGCCTGAGACATCTTACGCATTCTGCACACGAGGATATGCGCAAACCGAGAGGTACTCCTAAATAATGGACCACTCACTGATCCTGAACTCGTACGCGCCGGGCTCCACGTAGAGGTAGTCGTAGGTGAGGTTCACGGCGGAGGAAAGCAGAGCGCCGACCAAGTATCGCCGTCCCATCTCCAGCAGGTCGTCGGTGCGGACGGCCTGTCCTTTAAGCTGATTCCGCTTGACCAAGTCAGAGGGCTCGCCACTGTGGGTGGCTCGGTATGCCAAGCGGCCGCCCGAAGTTGTGAAGCCCAGGATGTCTCCTGTCAGGGGTCGATGGGGGACAAAGCGATGGCAAGGAGTTCTTAAACTGCCGACTTACCAGGGGCGTAGCCAGAAATTTTTTTCGGGGGGGGGGTTCAACCATACTTTATGTATGTTCGTGCGTGCGTTTGTATGTGTGCGTGCCTATATACGCAAGCAAAATTGAAAAAATTTCGGGGGGGGGGGGGTTTGAACCCCCCCAACCCCCCCCTTGGCTACGCCCCTGCGACTTACCTACTTTTCAAGAGCGTAAGCTCAAGCTGAAGGCAAGCTCGTAGCGCAAGAAAGAATGGCGACTACTCTGACTCTGTCTACTTACTTGAAAATATACAAACTGACATATCATTTTCTCGCTTAACACGGGGTAAAGCATTGTGGCTGATCAAGAAAGGTACCTTAAGTAGGAATAATTTTAATTCAGTTGTGTGAAAAGAAAATGTTTTCCAAAAGTAGTCATCACACGATTGACACGTCCGGGTACCCTGTCACAAGCGTACAGGCTAGGTTGCCAGCTCGGAATCTCACCAGGGGCAACTCAAGACAGTTCTTGTGGCATACCACAACGCACTTGGCAATAACCTTTCGCGCTCGCCATCCACAAGTATGGAGCCGGATATGCACCACGGGAAGTGCACGAGCCGAATGTACTAAACTCTGAAGATTCGGAGTAGCTTTTCACGAAGGCTGTGTATTAGGTCTCTAGTATATCTGAACCGGGAGCACGTGGCTACGTTGTTGTAAATTTGTACTAATCAATCAATGCCAACTGCACTACTATTTTTATAGCTAAAAATCATTACTACGGCCAAGCTGTATAAGACTAGAGCATGTCCGTCGACCGGCGGCAAAAACGCATGTGCCACAGAAACTGGGCAAACCCCACTACTCACCACTGGTTCTCTAAGAATGAAGAAGGGAACACACGGGCGGCAAGCACCATTAAGAACATTGACGATACGCCAAGCGTATCAAGCCAGTCAAGCCGACGCATGCGCGGCAAAAAGAAGCATGCTGCTCAAATGGAAAACTTCAAAGAAGCATACGCTAAATTCAAAAGGCACTTTCTGGACAGGCATTTTTGATTTAGCTGCAGGGTATGTGATTGGCTATGATTTGAAACTCTGTGCCACCTCTGCGTCGTATGCTAAACAGCTTCGCCGGTCTCCCACCTTCACGGATCGGAATAGTTCGTAAATTTTTAATATTATTATTATTATTAGTGGAGATGAAGAACATACACATGTACAAAGGACAAATCAGAAACACGAAGGAAGCAGGCTGACAACTGCCACCGAGAGGTGCGCCACGCCTGCTTACTTGTTATTCAGCGAGTACGCATAGCAGTTGAAGATAGGAAAGATAAAAGTAAATAGGGAAGGAGTGTGCCACCACCGTGTTCAGCCATTTAAGACATTTGCTATTGTTGTGAGCCTGAATATACGGATAACAGAATCATCGACAAACCGGCGACTATGGGCACCGGGCTGGATAGGCGGTGCACGAAGTAGCCCTTGTTGACCATGATGGAGATCGTTTCGACCATCTTGTAGATCGAGTAGACCTGGTTCTTGGGACACTGGTCGTTGCGCAGACAGTTGGCTTCCTGCGAGCATAGTGAGGCCCCCTCGTGGCAGGTGACGTTGTTGCCCAGGAAGGTGCAACCCTGACATGTGGGACGCAGGAGCTGCGTGGTGGAAGCACAGTAAAAGTACAAGAGCCGTTAGATCCGCTCAGTGCTGTCTAAACAGCAGTATCCAGTGTATAATCAACATTTTTTATTTGTCTTCGTTTTGCTCGCCAGTACACGACTGAGGGCGCGCTTGAGAATGACCACTTAAGGAGGGGATACTGACATGAAATTTCGAAGGTGAGTTTACTATGCCATATAAATATGCTCTACGCAAGTGTGAAGCCCAGTAAGTGCTGATAAAATATGCTATTTGGACATTAAAGTCCATTTTTGCATGGCGCACCTGCTGACATCGACATCAGCGTGACTTCAGGCTACAGTGTCATTTCTGGTGACTTAAAGCACCAGTATGGCTTGTTGTGATGACGTCAGGCACCGAAAAAATTCAAGATATCCGCTTGTACATACATCCCAAAAAGCATTCAAAATGGCCGCTTGCGCGTCACCAACGGATCCAGGAACGCCGCAGTCGTGGAAACGTCACCATATCTTGCGCGAGCACGTGACGAGAAGCTCATACCATGTTGTGACGTCAGGGTACAATAGGAACCGAAACTAGCTTTTAAAAACATGCTATAATTACTTTATGAGGGTGCACTCACGTTTACCAGTACATTTTCTAGGCTCTTAAGGGCTTGGCCTCTCATTTGAAAAAGAAAAAAAACAACTGAAAATTTTCGTGTCATGACCCATTTAAGTGAAAGAGTTATACTCTGCTTTGGCAATCGCAGGCTAAGAGCCGCATCCTGCATGCTCTACCTAACTCCACGCACGAGCCCTCCTTCATCGAGTTTTCATTTCGCACCAAGGAGTGAGAAACACGGATTATTGCTTCATCTGTCACTTTTTGCTCTTTCCTTGCTGTGAACAAAAGCACGGATCCTTGACCTGCGTATAGGCACAGTGCAAAAATGTTTCAAAAGCCGGCTGAATTCATGATTGTAAAATGTTTACTCCGACTTGACACAACAATTATTAACAAAATGGCATAAACTCATTTGTTGGCAGTGTAAACTGAGGATGCCACTTGCATAGGTGGCTACACGTCTATGCCATTTTGTTAACCATTGTTAACCATTGTTGAGCTAAGTTGGAGCACAGGTACAGCCAGCAAGCTGCAGCTGCAAGAGCAGCTAAATGTCGCCATAGTTCAAGATCGCACTCACAAGTATGTCCATCTTTCCAGGGACGCTTCCATATCCGTGGATGACGTCAATCTGACCCGAGTGCACGGTTCGTGCCATCGGCAGCACGCCGGAGTCGGCAGAGTCGTCCTCGTCCGCCACAACCTCCTCCGTCTGGAACTGGGGCACTGGCTCTCCCATCAATATGGGAACCACGTCTGCGTCGTGCAATGGACACACGGAATCTAATGGGCTGAACTAGTAGCGTGTTGGTTGAGACTGGACAACAGGAATGACGAGCTCCATTACAGAGCCAGACACGCGTCACTTATATCCTTGAATACTTCTGATATTCAGTATCTGACTTCAGTATCTGATTCAGTATCTAAATGTTTCGGACACGATATTGAGATCAGGAATCCAGGCATTGAAATTTCGCACGCATGCGCGTTGCGTGTATAATGTCACGATTTCGTGACGGTGAAGAAAGCAGAACGCAGTCGGAAAAGATGAAACACTTTATTGGGCGAATTTGTGCCCATTAAAAAGAAAGACTTGAAGACCAAGCAACACTCGCTGTGCAAAGATAACGGGAAGCACGGACGTCGGGCGCCGACTAATCGGCTCGTCTGTGAAATGTGTTGGCTTTTATAGATCATTTCAGCGTCATTGCTGGTGCGCGCGTTAGCTCTAGAATAAACTCGGCTGTTCATGTCCTGCAAAAGAGTCTGAAACAATCGCGAAGTGTCCAAACATGGCGGGTGAAGCCCGATCATCATATTAAAATAAAGAGAGTAAGCGTGCGTGGCAACATGTCCTACGATGCCTTCAGAAAATGAAGTTTGCTATTCTTAGTCGACATATGTGCAGTCCTGTATGTTGTCTTTCTTGCTGCCATTTCTTCCGAGATGGAAACACAAGTGGTAGCAGACTTGCAACGTATAAACAGCGATAGCATAACGTATACGCACCGGGCAGTTTCATGACCTGTCGTCGTGAACCATCACCAGGGTCTACGTCAGCGGTCATGTCAGCGCCCGCGCTCACACTCAGGTGGCAGGTAAAACCGGCCCCAGGCTCCACCAGCGCGGGGCAGTTCCAGTGCACCGAGTCCTCGTCGGGAGCTGTGGTCACCACCACCATGGCCTCTGCTCGAACCGTGTACAGCTACAGAGCAAGCAAGAAACTATGCAATGCCCACTCAGTGAATTGCTCCCATGTCACGCCTACGTTATAGGTACAATCCAAATCACCACTGTGCTAGGACATTGTGCGCTCCCAGAGTCGCCGCAGTTTCTATATTGGTTTGACCCATTTACTAGCCTGGTGACGGGTGAAGAATCGAGAAAGGCAAAACCTGTAAACAGCAGTTTTCAACCATGACAAATGTTTGCAACCCTAGATGGCTTTGTTCACAAGCGCTAATTACGTGACATTTGTATGAAGTAGCATTGTCGACAATTGCATCATTCAGTGCTTGCACATGAAGAAGTTTTTAGAGCATTGTTATAACTCTATCAGAACTTGCGTGGCGTTTCGTGTCATTCATAGGTAAGAAACAGGGCTGTCAACTGTTTCAGGCCCTTTCTTGGTTGCTCCAGAAAACGGACTATATCAAGTGCACATACCGTTACACTGGCCAGAAGTTCAGAAAGCTAGAAAGCACGCAGAAGGGGCAGTCTTTCCTTGTGTTTTATAGAAAGCTTGATCGAACAACTATACCTCAATGCAATGTCCTTTTTTGTCAAGCAATACAATACGGAGATGTAGCTAACAATGCAAGTGCCTAAGTCTTTCAATATGCGATTACCCTGAACAAGAGCTTATTCGGTAAACAAGTACCGGTACTACATTGTAAGTCATGCTGATCGTTTAGGAACAAAACGACGTCAGGCAGAACGAGTTTATCGCAAAGTTCTGTAGTGGGCAAGTTATTTAGGCATACTAAAGCTAGCGCGCAAATCAACGAATAGACAGGCATGGAGCCAGTTGACAAAACACGAGGCCGAGCGAAAGCTATCAACTGTTTGCTTTTCAGAAAGACTACGTAAATTGGTAGCCTACTTGAATGCGCAACGCTGCTCTCTCCAACCTCGGGCTGGAACACTTGGAATAAAGTTGTAAACAGGACAATCTTGCTGAGTTAAACTCGGTTACAACCTAAGAAAAAAGTGTAAGTTCCACCCACAAAACCGCGGCGCGCTTGCCTTTCAAGACAGTTGTGCTAGCTGAATTTCTCTCGAACCTCAAGTACTTTTTTATCGGATAATGTAAATACTACGTGTATTAAGAGTTAAACCTTCGTCGTGATTACCTAAAACATTACGTCTGGCTGAGCAGCGATGCCACAATCCCAGGCGAAATTTACCAGGGCCTAAAACCAGCGGCACAAGCGTGCGTCGTATGGGAAAGTCGACTATCTGAAACGCTGAAGAAGCGTTCGACGTCACGAACATGACAGCCCTAATGGATGGGGCATTCATGCAAATTCTCTGTGGGAGGGACAGCGATGTCTGCGGGCGGAGCTGACATTATTTCTTAGGTTGTAAACGAATACAGTTGGTTCATTACTTGAAGATAACAGGTGCGGCGCTAAGTAGACGAGGGCTATGGCGCCCGTGTATGTCGGCTGGGGTGCACCGTCTTAGTCCTCGTCTCCATACCGCCGTACCTTTTGCCCTCAAAAAGTTGTGAACTCCTAGCCTACGATTGTGCTAGTGGGCTGGACGTTAATGCGGGATGAAATGATAATGTCTCGACTGCGACTAGTACCGAAACAGTAAAACAGTAGGATCCACTCACGTCCGAGGCACCGACGGGAGTGGCGAGCGCGACGATCTTGTAGGTGCCGGGTCTCCAGTAGATGTAGCGGGGTTCGGTATTCAGCGTACCCTGCGTTCCGGGAAGTCCGTCGCCGAAGTTGAAGAGCACGGTGGCATTGCGACCGGACTTGACAGCCAGGTGCAGAGTGACTTCCTCGCCGACGTCCACCACCGACGAGGAAGGCATCACACGGAGTCCCTCGACGGGCGAGAAGAGGTCCGAGTGGAAGAAGCGTGTCGACAGCTGCTCGCCCTTGTCGCACACGTCCTTCTTGGTGGCCGTCAGTCGCTCCGCTGAAACAGAACGACGTCTCTTAGTACACAGCACTGCATTTTCAGGGCGCCTCTAACATTAAGCTGCGGCACCTCCTCGGCCTCCGACAAAGCAGCGCCAATGCACTACACAATACGAAAGCGTGTTATCGTCCGAAGGGAGGATGTTTGGGCGTGTTGGTAGTTCATCATACTTCAGAAACCATGGCGCACTAAATGGGAAGGATGCGCATCTCGACGAGTTGGTGATCGTACATCTTGTCAAGAGACAGCGTGCTTGTAAAACGAAGACAAAAGGAGGAGGAAGCACACAAGACGAGCACTTCCTCCTCCTTTTGTCTTCGTTTTACATGCACGCTGTTCCTTCACAAGACGCACTAAAGGGACGCGAGACAAGATGAAGACAGGACAGTTGTCCTGTCTTCATTTGTCCTGTCGATCTTCATCTTGTCTCAAGCACTGATTGGGTGAAGTGTACGTCAATAAGCCGGCCATGGAACCAATAGAACGTTTTTCAGGTAACGGTTTATGGATAAAGTTCGACAAAATCTCTCTCTACGATTGCCTTCGCACGTATCGAGGGTAGGCGGGATTAAATCCGGTCATTTCAATATATTATTAAGATTATTAGACTGCCCATTTCTGCATAAATATGCATAGCACTGCACGAACAAAATACTGCAAATCGGTTCTGCGGAATCCCACAAAGTTGCAAAAGATAAATGCTATCTTCCTGGTTAGCTCAATTAATAGAACGACCGCCCCTGAAAGGCGTTGTCCTGGATTCAATCCCGGGAGCAGGACGAATTTTTGGCAACTAAGAAGCTTTCATTCTGAGAAATCCGTATGGATTTCCTTGAGGCTTCGTGCTACAGAAGCAAGGTCTCAGTACGGACTAGTTGGTATTCCATTTCAAATTGTGATTACAGAGCAAGGGAAGACGCGGTTGGTCTCGTTGGTCTCTTTGTCCCGTGTCTTTCCTTGTGCTGTAATCACAATTCGTGCTAAAAACGGATGGTTGTCAATATCCCTTTCTCATTAGGCGAAAAAAGAACACACTTTGTGAGAATGATTCACCTCCTTGCTACGGCCCCCGTCTTTCGGCACAAGTAGAAGACTCACCGAATGGGTCGTCGGAGCAGAGACAGTAGCGGTTGGACTGGATGCCCGAGTAGGGCGCCGATATGGAGGCGCACAGGTTCTGGCAGCGGGCGCCGTCCATGCCTTTGGTCGGGTCGTAGCCCCCGGGTGAGAGCTGGAAGTACGAGGCCGAGTCCGAGCGCAAGCAGTCGCCATCCTTGAGAGCGTACCCTGGGCGGAAATTAGTGCTTAGGTTAGGCTTTCAAATGTTTCACAAAGCAGTATGGTAGTTCTGGCGATTTGGGCCTGTTGGTTGCACATCTTAAACGATTTGTAGTGCAGGAAACACAGGTACAAAATATTGGTCAAAGGTAAAAGAAATGCGCCATCAAATGCAAAAAGAACTTTAAAGTGAATGATGTCCCGGCTCCCGTACGGGGTCCTTGTGGACAAGGCCCCCGTACGGGCGTCGAAACGTGTTTCATGTTAAATGTTCTTTTTGTATTTGGTCGGCGTATTCCTTTTACCTTTGACCATGAGCATTCCCGACCAGACGAGTTTTCGTCAAACACGAAATAAGACAGGAGACGACATACGATCGCTATGTCGTCTCCTGTCTTACTTTGTGTTTGTCTTTCCTGCGCTAAAAATAGTTACAGTACGGGAGTGTTTAATAGTGCTTGGAGATCTATCGTGACGGCAGGCTCCTCTTGGCTAGAGATGAAAGAAATAGCGCGAAGGTGGGCGCTCGCAAAGTTGAGGAAATAAAAGGAGTGCACCCTTGGCTTCATGTAATTGAAGCCTCTGATTCATGGCGAAATGGGTTGTTTGAAGGCAGCCTGCGGCTTTCGCCTCGTTATGACCCTTTTCCGTTGTCAAATAGGTGATGCTGTTATCGGCTCTCTATGCCGTTTAAAGTCACAACCCTCGGCATAAAATGGCAGTGCCCTAAATCGCTTCCATTGTATAGAGACGGTTGCAAGATTAATCTTGCTATGCACCTTAAACGCGTTCTACGGGATCAACGCAGTGCGAATTTGTCTTATGTTGCGTCATTCTTGTTTCCATGCATCGAGCATTGCAAAACTCACGGGTCGTCTTATGCATTTGCCTAAGACGACCCGAAGTCAACAGCCATACAGTGGGGATTTTTTACCGTGCGCTTTTTATCGACGTGCAACGTTCACTAATTAACCAGCAATAATTATTATCACTAATTTCACTTCCCCTAATTAGCTTCGTACTCACATTTATGTGGTCATCTTATAATTAACTTTTCACTAATTATTTCAATACTTACTCAATTTGTTTTGATTAATATCACATATTTGCACAGTCATGCTTTCGCTCGCTTTCTATGTATCGCCCCTCTAGACATCACGTGATCGTTATTGCGTCACTTCTCTGACGTCGTTCGTTCAAGCCCACGCTCGCATGAGACGTAGAGGGCTTTTGCCTTGCTAACGCTTTGCCTGCAGACAACCACCTCCGCCATTTACATCAAGGCTCTGATATTCGATGTATCTCTATCAAGTGTCTTAAGAATGCGTTAGCAGTGTGCTTCAGCAATTGTTTCGAAACATAGATTCAATGTCTGAAGTGCAACTGCAGTCTGAGTAGGTATCCGAATACACATGTTAGACACGTGTTGATTTATTAAAGTTTCAAAGAAGGCGATCAATTCTGCAAAATACCTTCCAGTTTTACACAACATGCATTTACACGTAAAGCGGCGTTCACCATAAGCTGGGCCGAACTTAATGTCGCGATATACGGATATTAACAGGATTGCACATTATTACCTATTATTCCATAGAATGGGCTAGCTGTTACAGTATATCTGCGCTAATATGAATACACTATGCGCTTCATCGCAAAATTCTCACTTATTCGCGGTGCCTATTTTTTTACTCATGAATTGATACGATCACTAAAATACTAAGCTAATCAACTTCGCGACAGAAAGTCCTGGAAATTGTGAAAGATGCATGATAAGTAAAAGCTCGGGAGAAGCATTTTTGAACGTTATGCTCTAGTAAACTGCACTTTGCGTTTCGCTCAATGCATTTACGTTTCGGTTAAAGGCCGTTATTTCTCATTCCATGCATTCATGGACCCTGTGTTCAGGGAACATGAAGGAAGATCGCCATGATCCAGGGAACATGAATAAAATGACGAATGAGCTTGTGCAGTGCTGTATCTTCCTGCCAAGAAATTTGCTGTATTATAATAATCAGCAGATGTTTTTCGTTCGTGAAAGCAGGTTGCCACAAATCCATCGACTTCACTAGCATCATGTACAAAAACACGATTAGTTGACACGTCCTTCTACGGACAGTTCTCGTGCAGCAACATTTTTGCGATTGTAATCGCGAATGTATAGTTTTTAAGTTGTATGCGAGAAAAGGAACGCCTGCCAGAAACATATAAAAAATTAAATTCTGATGTATCAAGTGTGAAAGCGATATGATTCAGAGGCATGCTGTTGTGGGGAACTCCGGAATAATCTTGACCGTGAAGAACTCTAGAACGCGAACCTAAATTCAAGTACACTGGCGGTTTTGCACTTGGCCGCCACTGAAATTCAGTCGCCGTGGCTTGTAATCAAACCCACGTGCTCGAAGTATGCAGCGCAGCTCCATAGAGCGGCTAAGCTACAACGACGTGTATACCAGAAAATTAAAAATAAACTTACAAATTACTTAGGCCTGCTGAACTCTGAACTTCATGTCTGAAGTTTATCTTGATTCACTCACAAAACACACCGTGCGGTAGTAAGGTACAAAGCACTATTCCCTCTTGACTATATCTGAGGCTTTACGTGCCAAAACCGTGGTATGGTTATTAGACGCGCCTTACTAGAGGAGTCCGGAAATTTCAACCTTCTGGTGTTCTTTAACGTGCCCTGACATCGCACAGTACACGGGTCCCTAGCATTTCGCCTCCGTCTAAATGCGATCACCGCGGCCGGGACCGAACCCGTGACCTTCGGGTCAGAAGCCGAGCATAAGCTTGACTGTGAGCTCTCATAGAAAGTTATCGGTAAGTTCGCTCGCTATTCTGTAGCTGCTGTGAGCGTGCCTGCAAAGTGACCTCATATTTTGTCTATGACTTGGCTTTTGTACTTCGTGCTGGTTTCTTTCGTAATTGAAAAGTCACCGCATCCCCGCAAAGCATGAAGTGACATCTTACCATTGTGAATGATGGCTCCGATTGCGAAAATCCAAAGTCCCAGCCGCGCAAGAACAGCTGGTGTTGTAGCGCCCCCAATGGTGAGAGTCTTTGATAACATGATCCGCTGTTTGCCCTTGATGGCTGCGGCCATGAAGACGACTACAAGCTGATTAACTAAATCAAGTCAAGTACTCAGTATCAAAAAAGAATCGCTGTCATCTTGAAGATACGCAAGGCGGCTGCCTCGCCTCTACTCAGGTTGCCAACTTGTCTGAGTTTCAAAACTTTGACTCTCCGCTAACTCTAAAATGTCAGTTTCCCTTCGGATTTATCTGTTCAGGCAGTCTCCTGAATACTGGACGACACAGAGGTTCAATGCTAGCTTCCACTTTCAGATGCAGTTGGGATTCCAATGCAAGCTTTGGAGACCACGACGAGGAGAACGCGGCGTCACGCTCCCGATTCCAACAAGAACGATCCTGGTTTTGAGCCTAAGTGTTCCGTGGATGACCTTGACAGGACTGTGGGGCCCACGGATAAGCTCTGTAGCCCAGAAGCACCAAGACGTCGCTCGACAAGCAGGGCCCACAAATATCCTTCGCGAAGCCCGGCTTCGTTTCGCCGACGGTACTTGGTGGTTGAGGAACTGCCGTGGATCTGCGCCACGCTGGCACCGTGAACAAGCCGTGTTGCGCGCGCTGGAGCGCTTCTGTTATGACCCGGTCTCCCTGGTGACAACGCATGGTCAACCACGGTCGCGCCAAGGTCGAGACATCGTGGTGCGTCGTCACGAATGGCGATGAGCCTGTTGGCTTCAGTCGGCAGTGCATGTTGCCCGCTCGCGCGCTTTCGTCTGTGACCTATAAGGGACCGTTTCGGTAGTGTGTGCCGCAATTTCATCAGGGCAACAGCCGGGGCTTGACGTCACACAATTGACGTCTGCAGGTGAACGATGGGACCCGGTTTTCGGTAGGGCGTAAATATTAAGGGGCTGAAGAATGCGTTTCCTGTACTGAAATGTGTGCACACGAAGTTTACTGCCGACTCGGCCGGTTAACTGCTATCGGTGTCAACCGCTTTGAACAAACAATAGAACAAGATGGTCATTCAAAGACCCTTTCTCCGTTTCGTTCTGGTTTCCTTATTTAAAGACCACCACCTCACCCTAACCCCCTGCACTCCTTAGAACCGTAAAATAACGTTTTATTAGACTTTAATGAAAACCAGCAGAACGTTGTGTCAGCAGAATTGACGTTGTGCAAACAAAGAAAGGAGCCGTCAAAATTCTCTTTCTTCGTTTTATTAAACTGTAATGGGTGTTACCATTGCATGTCACGCCTAGATAAGAAATGCGAAAGGCTGTTAATTTAGCCAGAACAGAAAATCCGCGGTTTGCTTCCCAATGTACACTGAGAAAACATGGTGCGAGAGGTAAAAAAAATGGTGTAGAGAGGTAGCACAACCACACGGTCACCGCTGGTCGCGAAATCACACACTATCACATCACGTGATCCCGTGCCGTCCAATGAACATCAATTTAGACTAAACCCTCTTGTGCAGGTCCACCGTTGTTAAAAAGCCGTCGCAGCATCTTAGACGATACCTGCTACGACGGCATGTGAAGTCAGCATTTAAGAGTGGTTTGTCTTAATCGTGGCCTTTGGTTAAAGCCAGCTAGTGCAGTTGCGAGCGATGGTCGCCGTATACGCCACTGCTACAGGACCGTGACATTGAACGTTTGGAGGGCTTCTCTCGTGAAAGCAGTCATTCTGATACGCGAAAGCAGTCATTATGTTAGACATTCTGATGCAACAAAAAGTCAAATACTTCGTAAATGCCACTCCCAGTCATAGTCAACAAAGCAAAGCAGCTTGAACTCACGGTGGAAGAGTCCAGTTGGAATGCGAAGACTGAGCGAAGAGTTCACATGGTGTAGAGCCGGTGGTTCCTAAAACGGGTGCTCCAAATGGAGTCAACACTCATAAGTTTCCTAGCAGCATCCGACAGTGACAGTCAGTGGCATCGATTTCTCTTTGGACGGAAGTGCTGCCAAGCAGCGTTATCATCCTGCTTGTTACCTATGACGCCGCAGTGACTTGCATAAGTCGCTGAAACGGGATATGCCCTTTCTTGGTCAATTAGGCAGCCCTCTCAGCCGCATTGGACCAGCTAGACAACACAGGACAAAATCCTAGGGCACTGGCCTACCAGGTCTTCAGCGCGAGCGACTGTATGGGCGTTGCTGCAGTTTCTTCGGCAAACCGGACTGAACGAAAAGTTATGACTGATCTCACACAATGCTTTTAGACAGTTACTTTGTAGTGCCGTTACCGACTCTCTCCTTCTCTTTCGTTCTTTCGTACCCCCTTTCCCCTTCCCCAGTACAGGGTAGTCAACCGGAGTATACTCCTGGTTAACCTGTCTTTCCTCTACCTTTCTCCCTTCTCTAGGTACGAATAACTCGATAATGTCTCTAACCTTCTATAACAGTTCCCTTTTCTTATTGTTACAGAATCCTGTCATCCTAGTTAACAAATGTAACTAAGCCATCGATTCCTCCATGGTGTATGGATTGCCCTGTAGTGAACCTCACCGTAACGGGAATCGCGAAAAAAAAAATACAACCTGAGCAAGCCCGTGAGGCGGCGAGGAGACAGGGTCTCCGGTCCTCCTCGGGGGCGGCCGAGGCCCAGCCCACGAAATTCCCGGAATTCTGAATGAAGTTGCTACCACCACCACCGCTTTCATTTCCTGCTCTTGAACAACTATGTATACATCATCACTTTTTCAAACAATCTATCTTTAAGTGTTTTGCTGTTACTGCTACATGGGATCACATCTTGAACTGCGGCCCGCCAGGCTATAGTGACGAAACGGTGTGCGTGGGCGAAATTGCAAGTCATGGAAAGGGCGTCCTGGTCAAATTAGCGCGGTAAAGAGAACTATAAGCAGCACAATAAAGAAGACGAAGACAGGCGTTGCTTGTCGTTTTGTTCGTTAAACCAAAGTTTGCATTCCATCCTGCAGATCCTCTTCTTTCTATCGCTCCTTTATATCACACGCAAGTTACGAGTGGAATCACCTTCCTGTAAATGCTGTCTCCGTCAAGAATACACGTCGATCCATCTCGTAACGCTTGGCCCAAAGCCATAAAATACTGCGTAGAAGTACTCGCTGACTGCTTCGCATGAAACCGATTCCCACAACGCGTGAGATCTGCCGAATTTTTACTTATATAAATTATCTATCTTCATTTATGCACCGAATTTTGCATTTCAATAACTTATTCTGTTTTATTTTAGTAAATCTAGTATTTGTGCAATTACTTGTAATCCATTAGAGATTTATCTATAAATTACTGTGATTGTTTTTTTTTAACTTTCCGATACTATTGTGTAATTTCTGCGACCTCTTCCCGACTTGTCTGCGATTTTGTGCATTTTTTCACCACTCCCCACTGTAATGTAACTAGCCCTGACGGTATTCCAAATAAATAAATAAATAAATAAATAAATAAATAAATAAATAAATAAATAAATAAATAAATAAATAAATAAATAAATAAATAAATAAATAAATAAATCTCAGCCAGTTATGCAAGACCAACTATAACCCAACAATTCATTTTTCTGTGGAAAGAACGGTTTCGGCAAGGCGTTCCTGATGCTTGAATAGCAACACAGCCATACGACTTCAGTGGTGTGATTCGAACCTGCCTGCTGATATCGGTATGCCACTCAAGCGCCCCAACTTTCGCGGCATTTATGCGACGCAAAAGTCGGCTCTCACAATCGGCGGCGCGTGGCCATCCTACTCGGCGAAATGAGAGCACGCCGAGAGCTCACCCATGCGCGGAGAGCTCGGTCGTTTCGTCAGAGCATATACCGCGTAGACCACGGACAGCAATCCGCACAATGTATCTCCCAATAATGAGAAGATTCCTTGACACCCGACACATTGGGAGTTAAAAATGCTTACAACACAAAACTAGCGACAGCATGCATTTAGAATGATTACCAGTTGGGCGTGTTGGTATATATACGTCCCTGATGGTGAAACGCTGGAAAGAACGGATACTTTAGAAGAACACAGGACAAGGCACTTGCATGCGTATGAAAGACAAGTGTTTTTTTTTCATTCCAGTGCGAAACAAACTGTACGAAAGACCCGGAAACAGAGTAACACAGGCGAGCCTTGACTTTCAAGTTTATTTTCTGAGCAATAATAATGCCTAAATCCCTTCAAACTACGATTCTTAAAATAAAAAACTTTCAAGCTATCAAGTCATGCAAATTATCTAGTGAAGGGTTTCGGCGGATGGCCAGTACTTTGTCTAAGGTTATGGATAGATTATTTATATTCTAAGCCACAGCTGAAAAGTTAATAATAATTGTCGCGGTTTAACGTCAAAAAAAGAAAAAAAAACACGCTATGATTATGAGGAACGCCGTATAGTGGAGGGCTCCGCAAATTTCGACCATTTGGTGTTGGTTAGACATCGGAGGGGATACTCCGTTATTTAGCGTGCACCTAAATCTAAGTGCACAGGCCTCTAGCATTTCGCCTCCATCGAAATGAGGCCGTAGCGGCTGGGAATCGTTCCCGCGACCTTCGGGTCCCTCAGTCAAGCACCATAACCTCTAGACCACCGTGGCGTGTCATCTGAAAAGTTAGAAATTTCAAACCAGAATTCGTGTTTACTGTATTCAAATGCGCGTATCCCGATCCCTTGATGCAGAGCGTTGGTGCATGGTGCTTAAGCTTATTTTGACGGCGTATAAAATCGAGAGAGTAACCTTACAAATGACTAAACCCAGAAAACTTATACGGGCTGCACTGCTGCGAATTACACCCCCACTTAACAGGATTAATTGGTAAGACCGACATTCCCTATAGAGACAGCGAAGAACAGTATTTTTAGCTTACTAACTCACTGGCACGCATCGTTATTATTGTCGAGTTTAGCAAGTGTCTGTTTCGTATGTGGTTGGGCACATCAGCTTTAGAAGCGTGCCAGTTATCTCGGTCGTGTCCCGCAATTCTAAAACTAGCGTACGTTTGGAGACATCCGTGCCAACGTGTTTATAACAGGGTATTTGAGAAACCGGTCAAAATGTAAGCCACGCTTGTCTCGTTTTCTCTGTCTACGTTTTTTTTTTGTCGCACTGCTTGCAACTTTCCAACCATTAGATAGATAGATAGATAGATAGATAGATAGATAGATAGATAGATAGATAGATAGATAGATAGATAAGATAGATAGATAGATAGATAGATAGATATAGATAGATAGATAGATAGATAGATAGATAGATAGATAGATAGATAGATAGATAGATAGATAGATAGATAGATAGATAGATAGATAGATAGATAGATAGATAGATAGATAGATAGATAGATAGATAGATAGATAGATAGATAGATAGATAGATAGATAGATAGATAGATAGATAGATAGATAGATAGATAGATAGATAGATTGATTGATTGATTGATTGATTGATTGATTGATTGATTGATTGATTGATTGGATATTCCGCCAGTACTGTAATCTGACGATGACGTTACGGGTGCGTATTACAGCGTGGAAATCGCGGTACGCTGCACAGATGGCTGTCCGGGCACTCGAGGCGTAAACGCTGCGACCTGAACATAGCTGTTGATTTGTCGATTATTTGTGTGGCCTAGGCGCGTTTGTGCGGTTTGGTCCCATCGCCGGCAATCTAGCTTGCTTTCTTCCGGACGGACAGTGCATTGGCAATGGCCTTTTGGCGCATGTTGTAATTCGCATTCGTAGAGCCTTACTGATCGTAGTTTTCATCGTCATTATTTGTCACTCGACGTGGAAGGAAAGGCGCCTCTTCTACTTTCGTCTTTCGTGAACCAATTTTGCCATGAAGCGCGAAACACATTGAATGAGAGAGCAAAGAACAAAAGCCACGCAAGTTAACAAGATCGCGGTGTTAGGTTTGCTACCACAAACTGGGGAAGCCACACTTTCGTTTCCGGACTTGAAAAGTCAAATAAATTGCCTTTAAGCCACCTGTTCTCTGCAAAACTCGCCACAGCGTTTCTTGCAAGCATGCAAAGCTCATGCTATATTCCCTTTACTGTTTTATTTTAGTGCCGGCATTCCCTTAAGAAGTGTAGAACAGACGCGCGGAATCAGAAACACTTCTGTAGTGATTCGCTCAAGCAATCGTCTGAAGCTACCAAACGATCTTCCGTCCTGACAATCGATGAGACCACCATTAAATTACCTTAGCATGGGACGATGATAGTTTGTGGAGAATTCCTCGACCTAAGAAATGCCGTCACCAAACTCAGTGTGCCGAATGAAAATCTAACGGCAATATTCTCTTGAACCTGACGCTTAGCCGTATTCCTGCAGGGATTGCAGAAGATGGCGCCATTTGCCTCTCCTTCAAGAGCCACTTTTATTCCTCCTCAAGAAGAAGCCGGCGTGCCACTCAGGTGCCGGATGCCGCGTGTTGCAACCCACACGGTGCTCGTGTAGACTCGTGAACTCCCCTAGTTCCCGTGGCAGCAGTGCTCGAGAAAACGCGGGGTATAATCCCAAATGAACTTGCCAAATGACAAAGAAGGCCTTCGGGCAACGGTCTCAACACGTGGTTCCAGTGAAACAACGTGACGTGTACGCGAGGCAAGAGAGAACCAGGTGGTAAGGCTGTCATTTTCTCAACATAGTAACGGCAAACACACGGTTTCCGACGCACGAATTTTCCACATACCTACGCAGAGTGCGTCGGGCTAATTTCGCGCACAAGTACCCTGAGCGAAGCTAAGTAATCCTTTGCTTTCTAGGCACGATGTGCCTGTTGCGTGCAGCTCTTGGACGCTGATTCACTGCGCTTTTAACGGTAAAATTTTCAAACGCAGCTTATTGACACTCGTTGCTTAATAATTTTAAGATGTATTTCCCGAAGGAAAAAAATGGTACTTGTGTTTTTCAGCAAAATCAGTAATGGCACAGTTATGCGTGATCGAAAGTTCTCTGCGGCTGTTGTGATGTATTAAGACTAAACGTTTCCAGCCTGTCGCAAAGGGGGAAAAACAGTCAGTACAGGTTTGCCTGGTAACTTTAATTATTTCGCATACCATTCGATGAGGTATAATTTAAATGTGTTATGAGGGATACCGCTTTAAAGGGTGAAGTCCCTTACTGAGCCGCCGCATCTGCCTTTCCGTTGGGAAGGGCCACGTTGGGTTGGACCACCACCATCGACGTCATGATGAAGTTATTGCATTTAACTAAACCACAGAAGTCGTTAACTGGGCATTTCCAAAACCAACATACAATGCATGCTCGGGATCTGCAACTAAACATTAGACGAAAGTAGCGCTTGTCCTGTCTTCACCTTGTCCCGTATTCGTTTCTTCCACTATGAAGTCTGCGATGCGATTTTACTAGGCTGGACCCGGCTTTTCGTCAAACCCTTAACTGCATATCGCCGTTGGCTTCCTTCGACGTGCTGCATGGAACAGAGTCGGCAAACACGTATCGGACCGTCGATTGACACGAGTTGCTTTTTCCACAGAAGTAGTGCGTCGTTCTGGTGAAGACGATGCGAAACGCCGGCGGCCGTGCCTGTGTGCGTAGCGGCGGCGACGACAATGCTCCGCCCACCGGCGTCTGGCTGCGGCGCCTTAATCGCTGCAATTACGGGGCTGCTACGCCGCCGCTTCTTCGGGTTCATCTCGCACCCGCTGACCTCGGCGCTGAGACTTTCGTCTCTGCCGCGGAAAAACATTCTGGTGTAGTCGTTATGGCCGTTTGTCATTGGGTGCACGGCCTCTCTCTCTCTTTATCATAGGTGCGCATGTTTACCTGGGAAGAGGGGAGAGAGAGGGAGGCAGCCATCCACATGAAAGGAAAGTAACGTATGTATCGTGTAATGAGTTTACGGGCTGCCATTAACCACCTTGCACCCATGCTCACACTGCCTGCTAGCTATATCGTCTTGGTTTCCTTGAATTGGTATATCGAATGTAACACTTAATGTACTTAATGTACAGTTGCGCGCAATATGAATTGCAGCGTGTTGTCATTGCTAAAAGTGGCGCCAACACTGCAAAGCGTTGCCGATATAGCATACATTACAGAAGTAGACCCGGTTTCAGTTACTGGTATTCTCTAAACCAATTTAACGTTTGCCAGGGCAGCCGTTCAGGCTTGGGGAAAGTGCTAACACTTCCAGGTTTAAATGCACAGATATACACGCTAAAGTGGACGGGAGGATGACCGCCGCCGTAGCTCAATTGGTAGAGCATCGGACGCGTTATCCGAAGGTTGCAGGTTCGACCCCTCCTGGCGGCATTATCTTTTTTTTTTCCTTTTAATTTCTTCTCATTTATATCGCAATTACTAGAAATAACAGCCCCTATACTTTCTTTGGCTTCATTGTTTGTTAGTTCTCTTTCCCGGTACGCTGAGATACACTTCAGGTCGATAGAAGCACCAAGGAGGTCTCGCTGGCTTAGATGCGGGCTGAAACCTGACGGAAGGTGGGCGGAATAGTTCGAAAGTCGTTGCACAATACGACGCCTGTGGCCTTTCTGAAGGCAGTGTTGCAAGGTGGTTGCAATGAGCTCGGTAAAAATGCCTCGTATGAGCCCTCATCACCACTGCTGAAACGGCTATATCTGCTTCTTGTGCAGGAGAAGTACGTCGATCACCTTCATGTTTATACTGATAGATCAACTACTCTCCATTGTTCGTCCGGAGCAGTGGTTGTCACAGCGAAAGCTATTATTACCCTCAGTTTTAAGACAGACCACCCAACGATATCGACGGCTGCGGAACTTGCTATCTTCGCGCTGCACTTTGGGTAGTCAATCGCGAACAGCCTCAACAATGGCCAATCTTCAGCGATTCGAAGGCAGCCCTGCAATCTTTGCTATCAGCACTGCGGCAAGAACCATACTGCAAACGGGTTTGAGCCTTTTAGGGAGTTTCGGGCTCGACGCATAACGTGCATCCAAAAGGTACTACGCAAAACCCCTTTCAAAACGAGGTTCAAAAGGAGGTTTTATTTACATCCTTTAAGGGAGTGATTAGACGGAACTAAGGAGGTAAATTTGTGTTTTTATTGAACTCATTTTGAGGGCTTGAACGGAGCGCATTTGAAGTTTTTCTGGTTCTTTTGAGAGCTTTTAAAGCCTCCTTTTGGAGGTAAAGTTGTTGTTTTTATGTAAGCCATTTTGGGGGCTTGAACAGAGCGCATTGAGAGCTTTTCTGCTTCTTTTGAGAGCTGTTAAAGCCTCCTTTTATACGAGACCCTAGAGCGGTCGCGAAATGAAAAAAAAAAGTAATTTTAGGCACTATATTACTTTTACCGGCCAATTTCCGCTACTATTCATCACCAGGACATAATAGAAAATGGACATCAAAGTATTTATGCACAAACATGACATTTGCATACAAACGCACGACACAGGAATCGAACTCGCGACCACACGCACTCAAAGTAAGTACTATAACCATTACACCACAGCGCCACCACTTGCAAGCTCGCTTTTTTCGTGGGCTTATATATGTACCAATGTATGTACAAAGCGGCTGGTAACCCGTCGGCACAACTTCAAACTTCTGTTCTTGTACCATCGGCGTGTGTTTGCTCTTGCGGAAGGTCAATACGTAATTTGTGGGGCGTCATGCAGGCCGAGCCTATCGACGTAAACACCCTCGGCTCCGAATTCTCCGGTTCACCGTGTCGTGCCGCTAGAAAAATTATAAACGTGTGCCCTCTTCGCTCGCGCTAAATTCGTGAATACCAGCGTGACAAAGGTATCTTCAGATGAGCGAACGTATGTGCATTCCATGAGCGTATGCTGTGGAGCAATTTTCGTTATTTCTGCAGCCGCGAACTGCGCGCGTCCAGATGCGGCAGCGTGTTATGAGCGGTTCGAAGACCGCCTGCGTTCTCATATGAAAGTTACACACGCAGAGGCCCGAGTTAGAAAAACGTTGTAACGCGCCTACATTAAGTGCATTTAATGCGCGCGTACTGCCGCGAGCTGCACGCAGGGGCAGCAGCGCGCTCTGAGCAGCTGAACAAAAATCTGTTTCCGCAATTAGCGCTTATTCGCAATGCACCCTTTAGCGCGGACTGCCTGTGTTCGCATATGAAAATTACACACGCAGAAAATTCCAGAGTTACAAGGACATTGTAACGCGCCTACATAAAGTGCGTTGAATGCGCGAGTACAGCCGCGAGCAGCGCCTTCTGAGCAGCTGAACGCTTATCTATTTCCGCAATTAGCGCTTATTCGCAATGCACGCTTTAGCACGGCATTCAGTGATTCTCTATAACGCATATTCAGTATTTATTTGCTTTCATGCTCGGATACTACCAACATTTCTTACTAATTAGCTTTTATTGGTAAGCATCACGCCACCGCGTTAAAGCGAATGCCTAACGCGTGCCCCAAGGTCAAGGACAACCTCCCCAGTTTACCAGTGACAGGTCTCCCACAAAACAAAAAAGTTAATGTACTTGCACTTCTCTCTTGTGAACGTCCATGTGTACTTGGCCCTCCCCTCAGACAGATGATGCAGTACCCATTAAAAAAAAGCATTACCCTTTTCCTCAATGGAACAGCTGTTCTTGAGAAAATATGGTTCTGTTGAATTACTTCACCACAGCAGCAGAGAGGTTGGCTTGTTTGCAATTCAGTATTTCACAATTGTAACACAGAAACACGAGGACTGTAGCAAATATGCAGAAAACTGGAAAAACTATCATATGTGCACTCCCTCGTCTACCTGCACACTACGTTAAACTTTATTTATACAACAGCAACCTTCAATTATGCTACTATTGATAAAAGATCACCTAATCTACGTTAGAACACAGTGATGACTTTGTCTTTCTGTTGCCTATCTTCTACAATGTGTCATAATCTGTGAATCATCTGTTCAATGTGTTTGGTAATAAAACACAAGCAGTTACATTGAGCAGGCAGTGTTTCAACAATTTGTTTTGCAAGCACGAATTCATTTCTTCAATTTGCATGCACAACAAGTAGTCATACTTTGCTTGATACAAGAACCAGTGGTTGCAACATTTTATTGGAATCAAAACAGCAGCAGTTCTCGTGTCAATGTAAGGATATAGGTATATATTTCCATCGTCGTGCACAGAACCTACTCCCAAAACTGAACACGTGGAACAACATATACAGTACAGCCTAAGCACTATACATATATCACAGCAGTAAAGCAATACGAAAGTAGGGTGTAAAATCTCATCATGATGCGCACTAACGTGTGCACTTCACCGTGCCAGTATGTAAGTACAATCCAAAAAAATAATCTACCCAAGGAACTTGGTGTCAGCCTACACACGAAGGCAACTATAGTACAATGAGGCTAGCATCACTTTTGGGAAATATGAAACCGTGTAGACAGGCAGTTGAACAGTTTTTTATTGCATTAGTTTGCCCTATGGCATCAAAACATGTCGCACATGATTTTGGAGCTGAGTTTCCTACAAAAAAGCCAAAAATAGACCTGTGGTGTTGACTGTAGGTCCACTTACCAAGGTGCATAAAAGCATTCAGCAATGCCCACAAAATTACAAGGTTGCCTTCATATTTTGCTGCACATATTTACTCACAGATACCTGGAAGCCATTGTAAATTTCTGGAAGTGTGCTTGGGAACTTGTCGGCATAATCACATGACTGCAGTGTACCAATACTTCTAATATGCATAACAAGTACAGCCATGCTTCAATGTTTTTATGCCAGCTAGTGCCATCTGTAACTCAAAAGTTCATCCTTAATTCCTCACTTGATGGCTTACGCATAATTACCACATTGAAAATAATCCAAGCACCATGGCTGCAACGTCAACTTGCAATTAGGCAATCACAGGCACTAAATAAAAAAATTCCTGTAAATAGTGACTGGTCGCTTTGCACATTAGATCCTAGGACTTGATATGCCATGAGGATGAATAAAAATTGACCACACATATATAGAGACTGTGAAACAGTCAGGAGTTCATTTCATAGGTAAGGAAAACATGAAAACGAAATCAGAACACATAGCAACAAAGGGGACGGAACGACACACTACTAACAACTGAAGCTGAACATGTGCGGCTTTTTTAGTCATGTGTGTTTATATCTTTCTGTGGTTTTGATTACACTTCAGTTACTAGTAGCGCACTGTCCTGTCTGCCCCCTTCATTCCTCTGTGGATGTGTGATTGTTTAGTCTTGTAATTTTTTCGTACTGTGTGTTTACACCTTTCTGTGGTTTCGATTAAACTTCAGTTGCTCGTAGCGCGTCATCCTGTCCCCTTCATTTCTCTGTGCTGTGATTTTTTTGCACCCTCTTTAACTATGAATATACACCAACTCGCCCAACTGCCCCTGTTAAGACTTATGTTTGCTGAATAACACTGGGCCCACTCAGCGTCTTTTTAAACAATGCGAAATTTTCAAATGCACACGATATCAGAAAGGTTGCACGCAGTATTGCGCATAACACTCTGCACCAATACCAGTGTTGGCCTAAATGTGGTAAGATGCACGAGCTGTTCGACATAGTGTAAAGTGAGGCACCTCAGGGTGTTCCCACAATCATGGGTGTCGGCAGGGGTTTGCACAAAGGGTACCTGCCGCCATCAAGACACACCAGCACTTGACCCCACCCAAGCTACACCAATGCTCTCCTGCTCACCAGGCCGACACGTTACGCCGCCTTGCATCCCCAAGACAAAATCCTGCCGACACTCATGCCCACAATACACTTGACTAGAACACAGACTGGTGGGCAAGCAACACTTGCTGCTTTGCCAGAAGTGTATTCCTGAAAATTACACAAAAAAGATGTCCACTAAGATTTCTGTATACATAAAAATGAATGTCTTACCGAAGATTCGCACTTGACTATCCTTATTGCAGACATTTTGTCAAAACACGAAATACATACAAAATTTAGATGCTGCTAAGTATTTCCTTGTGAGCGTTTCACTTCGTGTGCACAGGGCGAAAAACAAACGGATGTAAAAAAAATGTGAAACACCACCAGAAGTGTACTCTTGCCATGTTTACCATTATGTGGGTAGTTTTTGATGTCAGTAAAGTTATCATTATAAGTACACTTTAAAAGGGTTGTGAATGTTAGCAAGGTCTTGATTAACCGCACCTACTCTGTTTAGGAGTGAAGATTGGGCAACTTGGCACTGAACCATGGCAAAAATAAACAGCGCACTTCTAGTGAGCGCTTTCAGCGCTCACTAGAATAACAGCGCTTTCACCTTGTCACTAGATTCACCATGTAACAATAACAGCACTAGAATAACAGCGCTTTCACCTTGTCAAATTGTGTCAACAGTCATGATACTATGTATTGACCTTGAAAACTATGGCAACATAATGCAAAACAGCAAATTAATGAGAGGGAATAAACAAGATGATTCAACAATCTGGTTCAACAGACCCAACAGCTGACTTATATCAATGCGATTAAATTAGCCTTGCACATCTCCTAATGGCTAAGAATATACACATGTAACCTTGGCAAATTCCACTGTTGATACGTGACCAATGAAGTTGCATTCCTTCCATGCCGTTGAATGGCCGTTCCTTCTTTTCTGTTTTCACTGTTTTCTGATTTTCATTGTTTTCACTAGCGTAAATGTTCACCCTTTTTGATTTTGTCACTTTGCAGATGGCATAGGTGTTTTGCCTTTGAATGTGCACGTTTCTTCTGCTTTGTCTTTCCTGTTTCTTTTTGTATGCGTATATGTTTTGCCTTTGAACGTGCACACGTTTCTGCTGCTCTGTCTCTATTTTTGCTCTACTGGGCCTTGTGCACTTCTCAAGCTACCATTGTCGCTTTTCACTTGAGGCCCATTTCCTGTATTTTGCTGGAACAAACATTTATCCATTCATTCAATACTATAAAACGCATGTGCTTCACAATACACACTGCACTTAGCAGATGTCTGTCACATGATATGGCCGTCATTGTATAGCTTTAACATGATTTATTCGTTCTAGCTAAATGAATCCAAGCTAATTATGTTAATGTACCTTGATATGCTATTTCACTGTTCCTTGATGCATATGTATGAAGGTACAGTGCTTATGTACCTTAATATGCTATTTCAGGCGACGGGCAGAATGCGCAATGCAAAATTATTGCCGAAAAGTCTTTTCACTTCCTGACAATCTGTGCTTCGGTGGGTTCTCACAGTTGCATGGCGGGAGAAAGATGTCCAGGATAGTTGACTGCATCCAAGGTAGATGCTGCAAAATGAGAGCGCACGGTCTTGTCACATGTCAATGTACGCAAATTGACACGATGACGAAGGATTAAAACAAACAAATGAAGTTGGAGAAAAGAATAAATCGAAAAGAAAGTTGTCCTTTATGCACATTCCATCATGTGACAATGTGATAACCGTGGCCTTTTGCTCTAATGTATATTCCCTGAAAGCATCATGCCTCATTCACGCTTTATCGCAGGCAAGAAAATTATATCGTGCAAACAACTTTATCAGGGCGCACTCCTGGGTCGATTGACTGGTCGTATGAACAATGAGTGATATTCACAGAAGTTCCAAAACATGCATCACACATCATTGCTATCTGAGTTTAACGACTTAAATGCGAAGCATTTGTTAAACACTTCTACGACTTTGAACGGATCTATCTACCTATCTATCAGCCGCCTACGACTCATAGCTCGTGTGAGTGTTTCGTTAATGGGATGTATGCCAAAATTCGTGTGGCATGACACGACTGCATGAAGAACATGAATGATGGGTCTTAACTTGAAAATCATGATATGCATTTCATTAACGACATGATTTACACGTCACTCTCTTGGTTCTCTTGCGACTGTTTCGTTAACTTGATATTTACCAAAATAGGTATGGCGTCACAAGAGTGTATGACGCACATAAACGACAGTTTCTAACGTGCAAATCATGACACGCTTGTCATGTATGGCATTATTGTGACAACGTGGTCTCGGGGGCGCTAGTGGCCGTTTCGCCTGCTTCATATACACCAAAATTGGTATTGTGCAGTGTGACTGTACGTCCAACATAAATGACAGCTGGCAACATGAAAATAATGACATGCATGTCATGTACACACGCGACGCTCATAGTGCGCTCGCGGCCGGTTCGCTAGCTTGACATACACCTAAATTGATATAGCGTGACGTGATTGTGCGAAGAACATAAATGACAATAGTAACATGAAAATAACGACATGTATGTCATTTACGGCATGTAGACTGGTGCACTCGCGTCCGGTTCTCTAACTTGATATCATACCAAGACTGGTATAGCGTGACGTGACTGTATGACGTACATAAATGACAGCTGGAAACATGGAAACAATGAATGACATGCGTGTAATGTACAGCATGGGTTACATGCCACGCTCATGGTGCGCTGGCGGGCATTTCGCAAGCTTGACATGCCGATTTTCTTTTCTTTCTTTATTTTTTCTTGCTTTTCATAGCACTTTTCAAGCGACGCAATGTGCAGAAGGTCATCTACAGGTGCATAAGCGACGATAAGGGCTCGCAAAGAGAGAGAACATCAGTATTACTTACCATTTTTGTTCCTGACTGTGCCGAGCACGCAGGGCGCCCATCATCTGCTTGGTAATGCACAGCGGCACGCTCGCTTGAGTCGACGGGCCGTCGCGATTATCGCACTCGCAGCGCATCATGTCGCACTGTCGTCAAACCACGCATATTACATCCAGCGGCGAAACACAGTGAGGCTGCGGGCACAAAACGCGCACACACGACCGACACAGCTGATCACTTGAGAAGTGGCGTTCACAAGGCCTAGCCGGCGTAGCTACGACAGCTACGACGATCGCGCCGCCGCGGGAACGACTCCCTCCTCACGTTCCTTCCTTTTTTTCTGTTTTTTTTTTTCTTCGCGCGCGCATGCGGCGCGAAGCTTTGTCCCATTTCACTTCGGTAGCACCTCGTCTGGCTTGCTTTTGACCTCGCGGGGGCGGGCCACAGTAGGCTGCAGAGGCCAAAGGGCTTCCTCGCTTCCTCTCCAGCCGTTCGGAGGGTCTCTATATCTCTTTCTCTGGGCTATCTGTGCAAGGGATTTTTGGTTGGTTGGTTGGTTGGTTCCTCAGTACTTTGGCTCAACCCACTGCGGGGGATAGGCCATGAAGCGGACGGTGCTTTGCTTCGGAAACTAATTCACTTCGTGAAGGAAAAAGCTGAAATGAAATGTTTAGCCTTTACATATAAACTCGCAAGATTTAAAGAAGAGAAAAAAGAAAAAAAAAACGCCTATATAGAAACAACAACAAGAACAATAAAAAAATATATATTTATACAGTTGCATATAAGACAACTGAGGCTACACTCAACATTCAATTCTTTTGGATTCTCGTAAAAAATGAGAGACAGCGTTGAAAACGCTCCTGTGGCTAAAACCAAATATGGTTGCCCCAAATGAAAGAATCACCGGAAGTGACAAATTCAAGCCCAACTTCCGCAGGGGTTCTTCTAGTAATCTTTTTCTTTGTGTTTTAAATCTTCGGCACGTCAAAAAGAAGTGCTCCAGAGATTCCCTCTCATTACAGTGTAGGCATAACGGTGACTGAGCCAGACCCGACCTGTGAAGGTAAAAGTTCAGTGGTGGGACTCGACAGCGTAGCCTTGTAATTTGTATTTCTTCCTTCCTAGATGAACACCATCTGCTCTTCCAAGGAAACTTTAGCTGTGGGAAATCTGATGAAAACAAAGGAGATTTATCGAAGTTATTGGCCGTGGTACGCTTTTCAAATCTCGCTGCTGTGACATACGCTGACGTGGGCAATACAGACAAAATAGGGCCATCATGGGATGATATTGCCAGTGCATCCGCATATTCATTGAGTGCTAGCCCTCTATGGCCTGGTACCCACACTAATCGAACCAGCCGTACATGCCTGGGAATCATCGAATAGAACGTCTGTATGGTACTCGATAAATTAGGTGCACTTAACGCAGAACAGACAGAGAGGCAGTCTGTTAGTACAACCACTGCTGATAGACACTGGGGCAATTTACTCAATGCTAGGACTATTGCCAGCAATTCAGCCTGGTAAATAGGGGTGAAGTCCGGTAACCGAATCGAGAATGACCAGTCTAGAGAGAATGATACAATTCCCACACCTGCCTTCTCTTCACAAACGGACGCATCAGTCGCTATCACAGTGTTAGTTTCTAAAGTGGCCAGATGATCTTCCAAAATGCAATTTAGATATTTATATGGTAAATTTTTCGCGTTCTTGGGATATATATCATCAAATTCAATCCTAATTGTTTCTACAGTGCTGAGTATCTGTACTTCCCAGAGGTGAACTTTTAATGGGTCCAAAAGTCTCTGTGTAAAAATGACCTGGGGGCAACGTAATCTAGACCATTGGTGGTTAAAAAATGAGGCTTGCTGGTTAATGAAGACATACTGTGACCTCCTCTGTGGAGAAGCATAGATTTTTAGGAATGTACGTACTGTTAAAATATGAAATCTTTTGATAAGAGACGGCAGGCGTGATTCTTCGTATAGAATATTGTTTGCAACAAATTTTGGTAGCCCCAGACATAATCGTAATGATTCACGTTCTAACAAAACCAATGGTCGAACTTTATAAGCCGGAGAGCCAGAAAACAAAACGCAGCCGAATTCTAGAATTGGTCGAATGTACATGCAATAAATCATGACGAGCACGTCTCTGCGCAAACCGGCACGTTTATTGCTGAGCCTACGCAGCATCCCTACTGCGCGTGCTCCCTTAGTAGCCATGTTTCTATATGGGGTCTCCAGTCAAGTTTGTCGGTATAGGTTACTCCTAAATACCTAATTGACTCGACCTGAGGTATCACGGCTTGTCGGTAAAGTAATGAAATTTGCACTGGTACATTTTGTGCGAAAACAACAATTGCACTTTTATTAATATTTAGCGATAAATTAATACCCTCTAGCCACGTTTCCAGGCTATTCATATATTTCTGCAGGGTTTGGTAAAGAGTGTGAATGTCTGCTGACGTAGCGAAAAATGCGATATCATCGGCATACACATACACCTGCACGTTCTGCTGTGTGGGAATAGAACATAGTAGAATATTAAATAATAAGGGTGATAACACTGAACCCTGCGGGAGGCCTCTCGTTTGCTTATATTTTGAAGAACTGACACCAGATTGCGAGCAATAAAATTCTCTATCCCTCAAGAAAGCATAGACCCATGCCACAAAGTATTCTGGCAGTCCTAAGTTCTGAAGCGAATTTATCAGTTTCACATGCTCCACACTGTCATAGGCTTTGGTGATATCTAAGGTTACTAAAGCTGAATATTGTTTCTGATATCGAGCAAGCTGTATTCTACTTTCTAGATCAACATGTGCACACCAAATGGAACAACCACGCCTGAAACCAATTTGACATGGGCTCAGTGTCATTTTTTCTGACATCCAGCGATCTACCCGGCTATGTAAAATTCTCTCGACGAGTTTTACTAGATTTGATGTGAGTGCTATAGGCCTGATATATCTAAGGTAAACCCCGCGCCTTGCTTTTTAATAACGGAATAACTTTTGCAACTCTCCAATCAGCTGGGATCCAAGAATTTCTAATTGAGTGATTCACAATTTCGAGTAGGCCAAGCGGGTATATCTTATGTACTGCTTTTATTACCGACGTCGTGATACCATCAGGACCTGGAGCGGAATTAGGCAGCGTTCTTACCACATTTACTAGCTCAGCAGCTGTGACCTCCTCAAAATCCTCACCCCTCTTAGGGGTCTGGGGTTGGTATAAGAGAACAGTCGTAAAGCGACTCTCTAGGCCCTGAGCGATGTCTTCGAGAAAGGACTTCAGTTCACTTGGTGTTGATACTACAGATTCTACGGTTTTCAGTACTGGAAGAACTTTCTTGGTTCTCAGAAAGCGAAATAGTGCTTTTCTGTTTGCTGTCTTTGAGAGAAACTCAGAACGTTCACTGTCAAATTTGTCCTTCGCAATGGCAACGGTTCTTTTAAAACTCGCGGCGGCATACTTATAGTCACTCCAGTTGCGAGGGCACTGGTTGAAAAGTAATTTTTTCCATGCAGCTTTTCTTAATCTATACGCCCGCGAACAGTCCGCATTCCACCAAGGGTTGGTCGAAGCGCATTTGGAGCTGTGTATGGTGAATTTGGACTTATTCAACGATTCTTTTAGGATGTCACTTAATCTGATAACGTCTGGTTCCCTATCATCTGCTCGGTTAGATATAGCCGCTCGTAGTAATTTTCCAAATGTACTGAAATTTACATGCGTAACCGATGGTCGAATCATGGAAGTTACTGGGCATACCATCTCAAAAAATATAGGCATATGGTCGCTACTTGTGCCAGAATTAATAGCAGACCATGTTGAGATGGACAAATTAACACTAGAAAAAGTCAGGTCAAGCACAGAATAAGACTGATTATACATAAACGTGGGAGTTCTGGTGTTGATACACATCAAGTTATTCTTATTAGCCCAATCCGACAGACGCTTCCCATTCAAGTCAGTTTTAAAACCCCACGAATATGGTGAGAATTGAAGTCCCCCACTAATATAATATCTTTGCGGCAATTTGAAACTACGGTATCTAGAACGGCAGAATTTTGAACACCCGCTGGAAAGTATGAATTAATTAACGAAAATGGGAGGTATCCCGGAATAGTAATGTCTAATGCTAGAACCTCGCTATCTGAAGTCATTAACTGATATGTAATTTTCGCTCTATGAGCAATTTTGGAGGATATAAAAATTGCCAAACCGCCACCGCGAGAGGGCCGGTCTAATCTAAATGTGCGGTAATTTTTAATTTTAAAGCACTTTTCCTCTGAAAGCCAAGTTTCTTGTAAAACAATAACATCGGGGGAATAATGATCACAAAGATGGAATAAGTCGGTAGTTGCTGAAAAAATAGAACGGCAATTCCACTGTAATACTTTTAGACTGCCTATTTTGGTAAAATACCAGCAGCACTCACTGCTTTCTCCAAAATGCTATCCTTCAAGAAATCCTTTTTTGATGAGGTTTCCTTCTGGTACTTCTTACTCTTTGCTTTGGAGTTCTGTGAAGACCCCTGTGCTTCAGGGGAAGCACGTCTTTTCATTTTTCTTGAATCAAGGTCCATTTTTTCCGACATCGAATCATGGGATCCGGAGTCAGAGCTCCAATCTACCTCGTGTTCAGTAGGTACAATTAGTTTACGGCCTGTGTTCGACGTGCTTGGCTTTGGTTTCGAAGGGCCTGGTTCAGATGAAACCTCAGTAATCTCACCTGGAGAAGGTAGTAAAGGATTGTCAGCATATCGATTACCGCCCTGCAAGATTTGTGTCAATTGAGTATTCACTACTTGTGCCAATGATTCGGTTAGGCTCACAAATAAAGTTTCCATCAACTTCGTCATCGATCTTTCCACCGTTGATGCTATTATATCCGTCAGCGACGAGTCGAGCGTCTGATTGGCCCGGTTGGCAGCGGTGGCATAGCCACGTGAGCGCTCTGAAAGAACAGATCGGGCCTCACGCCGGGAGCATCGTTTCTGTTCAATTATCTCGAGCAGTTGCAACTCCTGTGTCCTCATATGGCAACCTTCATCATCAGCTGCGTGAAGTCCACTACATAAACAACATCTCACTTCTTGGGTTGAGCAATCATTAGTATTGTGTTGTTCAGCGCATGTACGGCACCTCACCTCCGATCTGCATCCCTTTAAGGTATGTCCGTACCTCCAGCATTTTCTACACTGAAGTGGGCGAGGGGATAGCGCTTCAACACGATAAATCAAAGGCCATGCTTTAATTTCGGTCGGACGAGTCGTGCCGGCAAATGTCACGATCACCGACTCTGTAGGGACCCTCTTGTTCTCAACGTTACGCGAGCACCGGAATACGGACACTGCTCCTGCTACGGCAAACATTTCTAGTATCTCTAGTGGTGTAAGGCTCGAGTCCACGCCACGAACTAGACCCTTCACACAGGCCAAATGGGCCGGCACGAAACAGCTCACCGGATGAGAGGCAAACGTTGTGCATTTCAGAAGATCTGTGATGCAGGCCTGGTCCGGCGAGCAGCACAGAATGCCACCACGTCCAAACTGACGCACCTCGGTGATCAGTTGGAAATGATCAGTTATCTTCCGGAGCTCTTCCTGAATTATTCTCGGGTTTTTCATGCGAATGGATTCCCCATTGGTTGGAACCAGGGCCACAGGAACGCTGTTCAGACCACTGCGCAAAAAAAGATCGATTGGCAAGTCATTGTTAGCAAGGGAAGCCGACCAGGCAGAATATGCCTGGCCGGGAGACGAAAGAGACATTAGGTTGCAATGTCTAAGAGCACCGCCCGATTCGGCCGCACCCCCGCAGTAGGATGCACGTAGACACCCTTGAAGGAACCGCTGAGGGTGAACACGACTTGGATAAGGAAGCTCAGGGCAGGACCACGGACTGCCTAGGACCGGGAGCTGCCAATTCGCCACCCTCGCCTCTTTCTTTTACTTCTTTCCCCCGCACAGCTGCATGCATGCCCGCCGGCACTGAAGGCATTACGGAAAGCTTCGGAAAAAAAAAAGAGAAAACATGCCAGAGGAAATGAGATGGGAGTTTTTTGTTCCTCGAACTCCATTCGACGAATGGCGTCAGATAGTAAATTTACCTCCTTTCTTCCACATAATTTCTTAATGAAGTAAAATTGAGGACGCAGAACTTTATTACACCCACCTCATTACACCCTAAGGTAGTACTGCCCAGATGAAGGTAGTATTAAGGAGGATTGTAGCCCTTAAAACGCCCAATTCGGCTAGTTTGCGTTTGCAGTGGAACAACTGGTCTTCGAGATTAGGTATCTCCTCCATACTTCATTCTAGAAAGGACGCCACGTGACATTTCAGTGGCTGCCAAGTCACTGCGGTGTGATAGGCATTGAAAACGCCGACAGTGCTGCTCGATCAGCTCTTCAAGTCGACAGGCTCGAGACAATACCCCTATCATGGACTGACGCTGCTAGCCAAATTCGAGTGGCCGCACAAGAAATCACCCGCTCCACTTGGAACACAGGAAGTAGACTGCACAACCAGCACCACCGCTACCCGAAAACTTTCCGTCTTCAGACGTCTACTGGACTGCGCCGAAAATATGCCACTCTTCTTTGCCGTTTATGGCTAAGAGCGGCTTTCACGAAGTCATTCTCCCTTCGAATAAAAATGGCTGACAACCCTTTTTGTGATAACTGTGGTAGTGAGGTGATATTATAGCACATCTTCTGCGACTGTCCTCGCTACAACGCTCAGAGAAAATCATTCGCAGTCGCTCTAGTTCGCATAGATCACAGACCGATGACTGCAGAAACCATTTTGGAATGTCGTACTGAGAGGTAATCGCGGGTGAAGGCGACGAAGGCAGTGTTCAAATTCTTGAAGCCGGCGACTTGCACCGGCGGTTGTAGACCAATGGCGTCATCATGACTGTGAGATGTGTGACCTTGTGCGTGCGTGCTCTCATTCTATCTCCCTTTCTCTGTATCTCTATCTCTAAAACTACCCCATCCCTTTCCCCAGTGTAGGATAGCATACCAGTTCTAGACTGGTCAACATCCCTTGCTTTCTTTTCTCTCCTTTTCCTTCCTTCCGTCCTCGTTTGCTAGTGCTAATTAATGTAAAGTCTTTTTCCGTATTTTAGCCGCATTGGTTCAATGAAACTTAAAACTTGCTGCGCTAAGACTTTGTGACCCTCAGAACACAATTTAAATCGCTTTTGGCGATGAACGATTACGTAGGCCCTAGTAGACACCTTCAAACACTATGACGACACGGCGAGCTGGCGTGGGAACATCATGGTGGCGTCGCCACCTGCATTTTCTGTTTGCGTGTTTTCTCGCTTAGCAAGCATCTCCTCGTGATAAGAGTGCTGCTTTCAGTATTGTGACATAGGAATTTACTATAGTCGGTTACAACTATACAAAAAAATAAATAAAAAAGACAGCTCCGCCCACAGCTGTCGATGTCAAAGGGAATTTGCGTAAATGTTCCATCCAATGGCGCTTACTCATTTTTGTGGCGTCAAACACTTTTCGAACGAATCAGATAGTTGACATTCCCATACAGACAAATCTTTGTGTCACTGGTTTTATATCGTTAATGAGAACTAACAGACCATCAAGAGTTATCAGTAACGTCGTGTCTAACAAAGAAAAACGAGCCCTTAAATGAGTACTGACCTGAAAATTTTCAGTTCTCGTTCTTTTGCGTCAAATGAAAGGCCAATCCCTCAAGAGCATAGAAAATAATGTACTGCTAAGCGTGAGTGCATCCTGAAAGAGTAATTACAGCCTGTCTTTTTAAAGCTAGTTTCGGTTCCTACTGTATCCTGACATCACAACACGGTGTCTGACGAGAATGACAGCGAACCATGTGAACCGATGTACAGAGACAGCAAAGTAATACGCAAGCATCGTGATGCTCTAACAAGAGAAATACAGGAGGCACATGTGATAGCGAAGTTGCAAGATAAGTGTATAAGCACACCCTCAGTAACATTGTCCCAAAAAGAAATCAAATATCTTGACTGTGAGGTTTGACGCATGTCTGTTTTCTCCCGGCATTAATGTCCCTTCCGCGCATGTACCTTGCCCGTTTCTCCTCGCCACCAGTGGTATAAAAGACTGGCTGGTTTCAATAAAATATCAGTTGTCAGTCAGCGCTCCGTGTGTCTTGTGTTCCTTACTGTGTTGTCGTCCTGCGCTGTGAAATATGGAAGCTAGAAACCAACTCGCCCAACATATTACCTTGTGGTACCTTGCAGCTTCTCGTAACGTGCTCGCTCAAGATATGGTGACATTTCCACGGCCGCTCCCCACCGTGGCTACGTCGGTGACGCGCGAGCGGCCATTTTGAATGTTTTGCTGATGCACGAGCGGCCATTTTGGGAGTTTTGGTACCTGACGTCATCACGCTGCGGCGGGAAGTCACCAGAATCAGTACTGTAGCTTGACGTCAAGCTAGTGTCGATGTCGGTATGTGTGCAATGGGAAAAATTGACCTTAATATCAAAATAAAATATCTTATCAGCATTCGTTGAGCTCCACACTTGCTCAGAGCCGTCTCTGTATACAAGATATTTGTACAGCAGTGTAAACTTACCTTCGAAAATTTGTGTTGGTACCCCTTTAAAATTCCCCTTCTTGGGTTTTAGGTCAGAAACGTGAACGTCCTCGCAAATTTCGACAGCGATTCTGACATCGACGCTCAGCCAAGCGCACTGTTTTAGGTAGTAACGACGAACATTCAGCTACTAATATGCGTAGTACTTACATTAGCCGAGAAAAAGTACTTACGGTTTGAGCGGAAACCGGCTATAGCACGACTGTCTTTCACAAGTGAATAACCGGCACGCGGCGGTTCTGTAGGCGAGCCTACATTTTTTTTTTAGGTTGTAACCGGGTAAAATACGAGAAAAATCGTTTGTCTCTTTGGTGTCCCTTTAAGAAACTACCACTTGAATAACAAGTGTAGTATTCTTAACGCCGGCCCGCCTTTCAGGGTTGCCAACGTCTCGCCCTTCTACGATGCCAGCCTCCTGTATGGCCTTGCAGTCTTGTCTCTGAAGTGCACCGCAGAGTGACGCCAATTCCCTGTTGGTTAAGTGCACCCCATTGGTGAGAGGAAGCAGTGTTGGACGCTCGACAACCACGCAACACAATGCCAAGCCATCGCTTTTCGCCTTGGGTTTTCTTTCTTTCTCTTTTAAGGAGACGTTCGACGGGAACGTTCGTGTCCGGAAGCTCCGGTTACGTGCGCGCTCGTTTTGCTCATGATTTCTCACTGAAACCTATCATCAGCTCCGGACGACTCAGATTTCTTTTTCTTGTCCCTGCACATAAGAGGTCTTAACTAGCCAACATATGCGAGCAGGAAACGAGACGCTTGGACGGCTCGACACTGATTCCTTCAAAGCTACCGTACATACTCGCGTAGTAGCTGCAGGTTTTTTTTTCCAAAATTCGAAATCGCGGGTGCGGCCATTACACAGAGAATGAGCCACAACATTCTTTTTTTTTGTAAATATTTTCGGCGGTGTTTGCCTTTATTGAACCTCAGCACTCGCTTGTACTGGGAGAAACGATAGAAAAAAAAAAAGCTTTATTTTTCTCGCGCGTCGTTGTACGACGGTGGATAGAAGGGTTCATTCACTTCATTAAGCGCCGGATCCATCCATTGCTGGCTTTAAACACTCTCACCGAAATGCCTCCGTCTCGTGCGATGTCGAGCGCTTTCGCGCGCAGCATCTCCGTCGAAATAGCGTAGCCGTCGCTCCGCGTCTTTGTTAGCTAAAGCAGAAGTGAGTCTTCTGTCTCCGGGAACATGCTGTGCTCGTCCCGGAAAACGCACCTCTGCGCATTTCTTTGTATGAGTGCACCTTCTTGGGAGCACCATTGTCGTCCACGTTTTTCATCGTCCTCAAACAGCCGCTCGGGTGTTGCGGAGACAATGCTTCGGAGTTCTCGCACCGCACAATAGATAGCACTGCTAACCTCCTCTAAAATCAAAGGTGCGGCTGATACACGGGTATGGTATGATGAACTTTCACCAGGTCCTGAAGATCAACCCTTAGGTTGGCGCAGGCGGCTCTCACGTCGGTAAGGTTTAACCTTACCGCCGTATCGTGTGCCTTCTGAACAGCCTGTACTTGAGGGGGTAATCTTTAAATATATTTTGGGGTACTTTTTAGACAAAGATCTGCGTGTGGCTTTTACATGAGCGCGGCCATTGCACGAGTACGTACGGTATAACCGCACGATTATCACGGCTGCCTGATGATGTGAAAGAAGGAAGGAAGTGAAAGCAGCCCACCCCGCCGTGCTCACGGTTCTGTTTGGACCGCGTGCGCCCTTGGAGGAATTACGCCGCGTTAAGTAACGCTTATAGATAGATAGACGCCAGCTAGCGTAAACCAAGGTTGCTGCCTGTAACGACCGACGTCCTAGACAACGTTGAGCGGCATTGCGTAAGCTTTCTTCCCATCACTCTCTCCTTCAATTCGCAGCAACGACGCATGCATCTTCCTGTTGCTCGTGGCTGTATACCTTTCTTTCAGAGCGTGTTCTTGGCACTTGCCTTGCGCAGCAAACGTGCAGAAGGCGTGAGCGAACACTTATGTTTTGGTGTGTGTTCTACGACCATCTATATCTTCGTGAGGTTATTACATTTTTGTACAAGGATACATACGATGCTTCATGAAATCAAATGATGTACTGCTCAGAAAAACTATCCCACTGTTCTCAACGCTGAGGCGTGACGCAGACTCAGGATATGAACCACTTTCCCAATCACTTTTCGCCAAAGCTCCCGCTATACTTTTTTTTCTTCAGATTATACCTCACGAAATACTGGCGGCGCGTCCGTCCAATGTTTCGAAAACATCAGCAGAAAGATCATGTGCACTTCATGTCTTTGCTAGTTTGAGTTCTCCTAACAGCTTACGAATGCGTGACACTGAAACCAACTTCAGGCGAGTGCGGCAAGTTGGGCAGGTTCGTAAGGATGCATGGCTGCGAATGAATGAAAGAGTGGAATTTTGATGGCTCGTTTCTTTGTTTGATACAACCTCAATGAAAACCAAGAGACGGTGAAGCCAAGGAAAAGGGGACGTTACTTGCACTGTTGTAAGTGCATTGTCGTAGTTATGATATAGATGTGAAGAAAGTAAAGTGGACGAAAAAGCAACTTGCCGCCGGCAGGGAGCGAACTTGCAACCTTCGGATTACGCGCCCGATGCTCCTACCAATCGAGCTATGGCGGCGGTCGTCCTCTCGTCCACTTTATCGGGTATTTATGTGCACGCAAACATGGGAGTGTTAGTCAGCGCTGCTCACAGCCAGGACGGCGAGTGTGGAACACTTTTTTTTTTAGCCTGCTGGTGTCACGTACCATGTGATATTTTAACGAGCGGACAGCTGATCAATAAACCCTCGCATATTACCTGAAGGCATCTTTTCGTCCACTTTACTTTCTACATCTCCATATCGCAATTACTACAATACTTCTAAAAGAGTACAATTAGCGTCCCCTATATCTTTCTTGGCTTCGTTATCTGCTGGTTATCATTATGACTGCGAATGAGTAGCGCATAAAAACGGAGGCCAAAGAAAGAGACAGGCATTCCCGCGCTTGTCGTGCTACGCTTCTTCTCTTTCGTTCCTCCGTTTTTTAAGCGCTACTCATTCGAAGTCATGCAAGCCGTTGTGCCAGAGCGAGCGCAAACTAAACATTCATAAACTACACCGAATTTGTTTTCGCATTGATTTCGCGACATGAATAGTTCCTGATGTGGGAGCAGACAAAGCATGCGGCTACGGGCAGGGCGAAAAGACACCGTGCATATGGAAAGTGTGTGACGAATTGGGCATTTTAATTCAGCTACGCAGTAAGATGAGATTGTGCATCTTGCGTCGATGATAACCTAGGTATTGCAGTAGCTTTTTTTTAAAAAACGGTAACTGATGCTATCACGGCCTGCGTTTGATTCTTTAAAGTTCTCAACACTGCAGCATCTTGTTACCGTTTGTTAAACGCGGCAGATTTCTGACTGCTGGAAAACCCGATAGAAACCCGATGGCCGTTAAAAACTAACAACACACCATCAAGCAATGCGTGCCACGCAAGACAACAAAGTACCAAAGTGCGTCGTGCAAAGTAATACGCAAAACAATACGTAAACATATACGCCTGAAGTTCTCGCGCCGACGCAACACGGAAAACATCGCAGGGTGGAACCGGTAGAAGCAAAAACATCATTTGCGAGGACCGCGCTACAAACCTACCTGCACAGCGAGCAGAAATTCCTTAGGCGACACTCGTGACGACGGTTCCACACCTCGCCGGTGAAGTTTCACCACAGTGCATATGTAACCTGGTAGCATGTTGAATGTTCCTTGTGTCCCACTGCTGCTTAGCGCACACTGTTGCTAACAGAATAGTGCGTTGCTTTTGTCAGCCGGACACGCTCGAAGAAATTGCGGCGATGAATATTGTCGCAGTTCGAACGTCGAGAGCCGCTTGACACTCCTTATCTCCTCTAAGAAACGGCGACCGTAAAATCAACGCTGAAAGTTCCCTGAATGAAGCTAGCGTTGCTGGCGAAAAATTTCTGTAAAGCGCTTCTACGTTGCCAGAAAATGCACGAAGGCCGCGACATCCCTGACCCCGGATCCACGCCCACTAACTCTGCTGTGTATTTCTAGATAACGTTATTGCTAGCCGCCTTCAAATATGCTGTGTAATGCTTGCTAAACTTGGCGGCCCTACGTGGGACTAGCCGGGTGGCGCGGGGTCTCCCCTGCGTCTTCTCTGGACCCAAATAAAGTTTGCATCATCATCATCGTCATCATGCTTGCTAAAAAAAGAACGTGATTTTCTTACTTCTTTTATATTGCCTTGTTATACATTGAAGCGTGCAAAAAAATGTTGCAGTGGCTTAGCTCGGCTATGCCAGGATAACGTAGCGTTAGCAAAGGTTCAGCTGATTGTTCTTAGCTTTCCTGATTGTCTAGGATTAGCTTTAAATCATGCTTACTGCTGCTCCAATGACACACACATGGTATATATATTATGTGGCACATATATTTATTTTGCCAGGCAACTACTCCGGGATCCGATGAGTTAAGTTTCTCCGCTCTTCTGCGCCGTTGAGCAGCATTTGCGCTCTCCTTCTCCATGGCTACACTACACTGGCAAACGCCAGTCAGAGGCGCTATCAAGCGGCTCCAGCGCAGTGTCAGACGGCGAATGCACAGCGAAGGCGAATAGCTGCGCGCGCGCGCAGGCGCCAGTACGTCTACTTCGGCTACGACGTCACTCCTTTGGAAAGCGCAGACCGGCGGCAGCGGCGGAGTGCGTAGGAGGTGCCGGCTCCGATGCGCCAGCTGTGTGACATCACTGATCCTCGCGCATGCGCAGCACGGCTCTTGAGGAGCCACGCGAAACTGGCTCGGCTAGGCCAGTGTAGCTAACGCTACAACAAAAAAAAAATCGGAGGGTACTTCATGCATTCGCCTAAAGACTGGAAGGTGAAAGCCGTTCGGTGTGGCCATTTTATCGTGCACTTCATGTCACGCTAACGGTGCTTTTTATATATTTTATTTACTCGAACCAAGTGAACGCGCAGCTCGTGCGGCCACGTGACATTAGGGGTGAAGCAACTTAAGGCCGAGGCATGTATGTCCATCCGTATGTCGGTATCCGTGCTTACACACCTGCTCGACCACTCTCCATGATTCACTTCGTGGAGATGCGAGGTTTTAACAATACCTTTAACAATAGACCAATATCAATCATAATTGTGACAAATCACTATAAAACACCTGCAAGCACAAACCCTTTATACTAGTCGGCGACTTCAATGAACATTATGGACATTATAGGACCTAGCTTTGTCGTCGACTCTCACTGTCCGGTGTCACGGTATATAGAAAACCGTTGCTATAGTCGTACGTATGTGTGTACGTGAATAAAAGAAAATTTTACAATAGACGAACATCAATCATAATTGTGACGACAATATAAAACACCTACAAGCACAAACCCTTTATGCTAGTCGGCGACTTCAGTGTAGACATTGCGGACCTTGGGACCTCACTTCGTCGTCGACTCTTTATGTCACTTTATGTCACTTTATGTCCCTCAGTTTACATTACATGGGGCAAAGCTCGGGTAACGTACGGTTACTCACCCATACGATACCCAGAGCTTCGCCCCCTCGTCATGATTCACTTTGTGAAGATTCGTGTTTTGTTTTTCAGCTTCACTTAGGTCACCCCGCTCAGGCCGGCTTTTCGTTCACGCGGTCACATGCGCACATGAGACACATAGTGTTTTTGGCTTATTAAATAAATAAATAAATAAATAAATAAATAAATAAATAAATAAATAAATAAATAAATAAATAAATAAGGTTTTATGTGGTTTAACGTCCCAAAGCGAATAAGGCTATACTGCAAGAGACGCCGTGGAGGGCTCCGGGTTATTTGGACCACATGGGGTTCTTTAAAGTGCACTAATATCGCACAGTCCGCCTCTGTGGTACTGTGGTTACAGTGATCTGCTACTAACCCGAAAGTCACGGGATCGAGTCCCGGCCGCGGCGGTCGCATGTCGATGATGGCGAAATACCATAGGCCCGCGTACTGTGCGATGTCAGTGCACGTTAAAGAGCACTAGATGGTCAAAATTCCCAGAGCCCTCGACTACGGCGTGCCACGTAATAATATCTTGGTTTTCGCACGTAAAATACCAGATATTATATGTTTTCTTAAATCACACAGTGTACGCGGGCCTCTAGCATTTCGCCTCCATCGAAATGCAACCGCCCCGGCCGGGATCCAACGCGCGTAATTCGTGTCAGCAGCCGAGCACCGTAAGCACTGCATCTCCGCAGCGGCTTAAAAAAAAAGAAAGCAAGCTCACAGGGTCCTTTGTGCATTCGCTTAATATGGCTCGAGGGAGAAAGCCATCTTTTTTCTTATCAGTAGATGTATTTCTCCTCCCCCTCCCCCCTTCTTATGCTTTGTGCACCTAACGTGGTTTTGCACTGCCCCCAGGATCGGAGACATTGCAAGCTTTCTGCACCTCACCTGGTTTGCGCTGCCTCCGTGATCGACTCACCTTTGACCGTGTGATGACGTCATCATGTGATATCGGAGTGACGACATGATGACGTCACAAAATTCCGTCGATCTGTGTCGTCGTCACGTGATGACGATCCCTTGAATCACTCGTGCTGGAGCCGACGGTCAATTTTCGTGTTTGATGAGGCAGCGAAGGCGTTCGCCTTAATAGGTCTGATTACTGTACCAGCGCACTTTCTGCACCTTCTGCGCATGCTCCAATTGCAGCGCGGTGTCGTTTATCAAGCAACGCGCGTGTTGTCCTTGCGGTCACGGCCCCAGCGGCCGCCGTGTCTTTGTTAAGCAGCGCACACGGCGGCTTGTGTTCCGGCTGCCAAGTCACGATCCTCTTCGCGCATTCTGGGCGCGAAATCTTTCCGCCTCCACCTAATCACGTCCTCGCAGTGCTGGCGCGTCTCGCCTCAAGGCTTCCTGAAAAGCAAAGCAAGGCCACATTCCTTTACATTGCATCCCTGTGAATCGCTGCTTTCTTCTTCTTCTTCTGTTTTTCTTTATTTTTTGTGCCCTTACAAGAGGAGGCGTGACGTTCGTTCTCGATACAGCGGCACTCCGATGAAGCCACCGCTGCACGGTGAGCGAATACCCGATGAGCGGCTGTGCTAGAAGAAACGAAGGTATACGCCCTCAAACGAAGTCTTCGAAGTGCGGCTCTTTCTTTCACCTTCGATTGTCGACGACGTTGACGGTCGCGTTGGCGTAAGTTGGACTGACGAAGAAGGCAAAAGCAAATGCGTAGACACTGTCCAATCGAGACGCAGCTTCAGGTGAATGCACGAACAGATCAACTGTGGTCGAACATACGCCTACGGGGGTCCTTTAAATATAAAATGTCACATCTCATACAGAGCAAGTCGGATGTGATTGATTTTTTATACGAACGTATGAGAATCCACGTAACAACCCGTACGCCTCTGATGCATGATAAGAGGTACGTCTCATACGCACGAAGATCCTTAAAAATTATACTCATTCTTCCACGGGGTGTTCACGTAACTATAATAGAACCAAATATTTAAAAAAAAAGAAGTGGTGAACCGCAACTGAATGAAACCAACGACATATGGTTGGCCATCATGTGGCGCTCGTTGGGGTATTTCTTACATTGCACTTAATTAGTTAATTAACTAAGATCAATTATTCACTATTTTTAATATTCACATTTGGGCCATGTGCGTTTCGTTACGTTGTAGAAGAACTTCGAAACCGACCGATCCAATTTTTTTTGTGGCAGCGTATATATGCTGCATGGTGATTTTTTACCGGCGTTTAAAGAATGGTGCCTGGCGCCTCTCTGAAGGCAGTGTTGCAAGGTAATGACAGGGAGCACGTGCAAAATGTCTAACGTGCGTTCTCAGGACTTGCATGTCGTCAACAGAAGAAATCGCAGCTGAAGGCGACGAATGCACTGCTGAGGTTTTTAAGAGAGACTAACGTGGACAAGCGGCGGTAACAGAAATGTCGCGTACCACGCAAGAGTGACCGACTGTGACCGGACACTGCGTGTGCTGTGTCACGTGCTGTCTTTCTCTCTCTCTTTCCTCTCCATCTTCAAATCTCCCCCACCCTGTTCCCATGTGTAGGGTAGCAAACCGGTTTTCCTAAACTGGTTAATCTCCCTGCCTTTCCTTCTCTAATATTTATTCTCTTTACCGGCGTTTAAGGAAGTTCGCGAGATATGCAATAAAGCCACGTGACTGCGCTTACGCGCTACAGCATTGCAGCGCTCTGAACCGCGCTGCAACCGAAACAACCGTGCGCGCGGGCCGTTGCGACATGAGGGACCGCGGCTCTAGGCATCGGCTTCACAGTGCGTCAGTATTTCTGACGGTGGCACACGGCAAGGAAGCGATATCTTGTCGATCCGCGCACGCGGTTGTTTCGCTGGAAGCATGGTTCAGAGCGCTGCAATGCTGTAGCGCGTAAGCGCAGTCAGGTGGTTTTACAGCGAAAGCTGTTATGAGATCACGACAACAGTGCCGTAGTTGTCCGCCACCTCCACCACCGGTGTACGTAACCGCTGTCGCACAAAATGAAAAAAAAAATGAAATAAGTAAAAAATATCAATGATTGGATGGGATTTGGACCGCCATTTGGGATTTGGCGCCATAAACTTCCTTTGTTCGGAGCTTCGTTCTCTCCCTTCCTTTTCCAGTGTCTGGCGCTGTCACTCATTTTCCTCCCTCCCCCCCCCCCCCCCCCCGCTCTTTTTTTTTTTTTTTACGTGTGCTCCGTCGTACAAAACTCCTCTGGTGGGTATGCGCCACAGGATTTGGGCAAGCGCCACTATACCTCGTACAGCATGGTGCGAGTGTCAAACGAAAACGCACACGTGAAAGAGAGAAAGAGAGAGATGGAGAATTAAAGAAAGCAATAGACGGAAAGATGAAGAGAAAAATAGAGAAATAAAGGGAATAAAGACGCAGAAAGATAATGGCAACTTCGCACTAGTGGTGCCAAGCCTGAAGGAGGAGCGCAGCTGGCTGGCCTCTGTTGTTTCTCTTTATTTTTTATCCCTTGACTTCTCTTTCTCTCTCTTTCGTGCATCTCTTTTATTTTTGTATCTATTTCTTTCTTTCTCTCTCTGTCTCTATTTCTTTCTCTTCCTTTGTTCTCCGCTCTCTCTCTCTCTCTGCTTCTTTCTACGTCTTTCTATCTTTTTATGTCTTTGTTCCCTTTATTTCTCTCTATTTTTCTCTTTCTATCTATCTTTCTCTTTCACGTGCTCCACTTCGCCACGCATAGTTTTCGATTAACGCTCGCACTCCTTCACTCGGTAGCGGGACTCGCCCAATTCCTGTGGCACACACCCACCCGTGGTCTTCTGCGGACACCGAAGTTTTTACGGACGGCTTAGAAAGCTCCGCTCTTAAAAGATAAAAAGACAGAAAAACATAGAGGGAGAAAGAGAAGAGAAACGGACGAAAGAGAAAGAAGTAGAGTGAGAAAAAAATTAAGGGAAATAAACAGATACAAAAATGAGATCAAGAAACAGAGAGAAAGAGAAAGAAGAAGACCGAAAAAGAGAAATAAAGAGAAACGAGGAACACCGCTCTTCCTTCACGCTTGGCACCACTACTGCGAAGCTGCCATCTTAATAGCATCGCGTAACAACTGGGCTGATTGTGGCATTTCCACAATTAGCCCAACAAAGTTAGCCATGAGCGCTCGTCTTCGTCGTCTCTTTGCTCCTTGTCCTGCTCCTTGTCCTTGACCTTAAAATGGGAAACCGACTAGCCCGAACCACTACTCTTCTGAGTTTCACTTCGTATGTATTGTGACTTTTTGTGTCTCTTATGACCGAAGGCTCATCACTTGGATGAACTCACGTCGTTCTCTGAAGCTGTAGATGCGCTCAGTTTCGGTTACGTAATAAAAGAAAAAAAATAAGCATAGAACTGCGCGTGTTTTATATATATATATATATATATATATATATATATATATATATATATATATATATATTTCCCCCTTCGGCATGCGCACTGCCGCGTTCTCTCGAATGCCAAGGCTGCGCTGTGCTTCGCCACTGCAGAGGCCACACTGCCCGAGTTGCGGCTTTCGGTGCAGACGTGCCCCGAATACGGATGCAAGCAAAGCCGGCACTGCCGATTGCGCTCTTTCTTCGTGCCTCTTCTCACGCGTCTAATATTTCTTTTTGGCGGAGGTGGGCAGTCGTTTATTCTCCGCTCGCGTATCCTCCACGCGCTCGAAACTCCAGTGTGCCTGCTCGAAAGAAACGGCGGTGCAGGAATAAAAAAATGTCGCGCAGCGGGGAGCCTGTGTATGTTCCGCGTTAAGTGCGGCGTACAAATCAGAGTGCCGCTACACTGACACACCCGAACCACTTCAAGGTTTTAAAGGGCTCCTGAACAGCCTCGGAAAACACTAAGAACGAGCGCGTTATCCTCTCCTCGCGTTTCCCGAAGCCAGCAGCCTGTTCACGTGACGTCATGATGAATTAAGCTCTCGATTGGCCCATAGAGGCAGGATATCTGTCGTCAGCAGTCTCCTACTCCGCTTTGCCATGCAGTCCCACGCCCGTTCTCTCTTGTCTCGCATAGCTATCGCGTGGGATCAGCTGATTGCACTTCGTTTTGTGCGTTTTCGACTGCGCAAGCGGAGATATCAGCGTGTAACCGAAAAGCGCGAGATCCCGATGAGAGAGAGAGAGAGAGTGATTCGTGAAAGAAATGAAAAGGGGCGCTATTTTCTGCCTCCCGTCGCGGGGGCACGGCTCAGCGCCCTTAGGAATGGGGAAGGGGAAGTAAAGATGATAGAAGAAAGGAAGATAGAAGGAGTGATTAGCGTGGCAAGTGTGTCTTGTCCACGAAGGCGGGAGCACGAAGCCAAAGGGCTCGTCTATAAGGTGGCGAGGTCCGCAGAAGCCGCAAACTCGAGGAAGGCTCGCAGGGCTTGCAGCTTTGAACGTGCAGGAAAGAGAAAGTCCTCCACCGTTGTGGCAGGGAGCCCGAGCAGGCGATAGCGGCGCACCATCAAGCGTCGTTCAGCGGCCAGGGCAGGGCAGGCGCAAATTATATGGTCCAAAGTTTCGTCGTCACCGCATCTGCGGCACGCAGGCGATGAGCAGCGACCCTTGGAAAACATGCGTGCCGCAGGCCAAGCACTGCCGGTCCGCAGGCGAAGCAGTAGCCACCGCTCGCGTCTCTCCAGGCCGGTCTCTGGTAGGGGTGGCGGTGGTTTGCCGCTTGCCACGCGCGTGTCAGAGTGGGCCGCTGGAAGCAGCTGCCGCAGTCGTTGCCGGGAGTAGTCCGACAGGGCTATCGCCTTGGTGACTGGGGTGTCGCCGTGGTGTCCCGATGGGCTCAACGCTTAGTGCTGATGTTGTCCACGTGTTTTATGAAGAAATGTGTGGCGAGGAGGAGATGTCACCTGTTGGAAAGGGTATAGTCAAGGCGAGAAAGAAACCACTATCCCGTCTTTGAACTCGGAGTGATGCAAGGGCCCTTTCAGGCATTACAGGGACGTTAAAGTGAGACACTCACTCGGTTAAGCCTTAATTATTCCTTGACGTCTCCATCGCTGTTAATATCCACACCTTAGAATTTATTCTAGAAACTAAATTTAGGGCCACGGTTTCACTTCCCAGTTTCGCCTAGAAATATGAGCATGTATGTCTGTGCCACATGTCATTGATTTGAACGTCTTTTTTTTTTCGTATTTTGGTCCCATTATGGCCCAATAAATTTTTCTGAAACTTCCTACGTTCAAACACACAGCCGCATTAAATAAAAAACATCTGCGGGACTACTTTTTCTCTTTATAATAACTCATTACCCTGCATTCTTGTACGAAGTGTGAATGTTACTTTTTATGTATATGTGTGATGTATGCTGATCTGTATGTATAAAACCTTTCTATGCGAATGCTATGTAAAATCACTTGGTGACATGTGTCATGTGTGTGCTGTTGCCATGTAAGGAACCCTGGGCCTTCATCAAGCTGCTGCGACAGCTTTTTGCCCAGGTGTCCCTCCAGATTGTTTTTCAGTAAATAAAAATCGAAATTGAAAATTGAAATTGAAGTCTCTGGCTCCCTTACAGCACAATGTATGTAATGTATTTTATCGATGAATAATTGTGCAGCCTCTAGCAGCCGCCGTCAAAATCTATGACGTCACGCTAGTTGACACGGGAACCTTACAGTGACGTCGCCACCCGTTTTTTTTTTTTTTTTTCGTGAGGATTCTGTGGCTTATCAAACTCGAATTACTATGCCTAAGACCAGGGTTCCAAAATAAAATAAAGGCGTCTTATCGCGGCTAGAGTGCTGCTTTCGGCATTAGCATATCGACTGAGTAGACAAAGAAGATGGCTTTCACCTTCGTGTCGCCTTAGGCGAGTGCATGAGCGACCCTGTGAGTTTGCCATCATCATCGGCGCCATATTTCATCATGACCGCCACCATCATCATCAAACTCAATACACTGAATTCTTCGCTCTCTACGACAGTTCTGCTTAGCGATTCTCGGCGCCTATTCTCTCACACCCCACCCCCTCCCTTCATATCAAAGCTTTATGGTCTTTACAAAAAGATTAATTCGGTGCGGGAGATGGAAGGACTGAAAAAGGGTATTTTCTTTTCGATCCGAGCCCGTATGAGTCCGGTTTGGCGATCAGTGCGGCCACACCTGCGGTACTTGCCGGTGCTGGGCGACGGCACTGTCGCCTACCGTGCGAGGATCAATTAAAGCTTATCGAAAGGAACCGGAGTGGATGCGGCGTCACCGAGGCACAGCCAAGAATGAGCAATCAAGAGCTGCCCTTCGTGTGTAGTAAAACAAAAAATAACGAAATGTTTCGAGGACGCACGGCAGCTGAAAGCCAAAGACGTTTCGTTCTGGGTGACCGGCTCAAAAAGCGTGTTCCGTCAATCCCCGAAGGTCTCGATCGATGAGCAGGACGCGTGCGATTGGGTGCGTTTCGAAACTGCAGCCACGCTATGAAGGACAGCGCATAAGTCAATTGAGAGATGTCATGAGTCGCAACTATATATATATATATATATATATATATATATATATATATATATATATATATATATATATACACATGCTGTAAAGGAGTTAACAACCTTTTTATTCAGCTTTCCGTGTGTGTACGTTTATGAACAATGTCACAAATAAAATTGACATGATTTGTAGATGGTGGGTAGTTCCTGGTTTGCCCTTTACGGGCAAACCAGGAACTACCCACCATCTATACCCACCAACATTATATATATATATATATATATATATATATATATATATACAGGCACGTAGCCAGGATTTTTTTTCGGGGGGGGCCCAAGGCCTAACTGTCCGAAAAAAAGTATTTCCATGGCAAAAATAAAACAAAAGTTTCCCGGGAGTATAGAAGGCCGGACGAATTTCGGGGGGGGCCCGGGCCCCCCGGGCCCCCCGGGCCCCCCCCTTGCCTACGTGCCTGTATATATATATATATATATATATATATATATATATATATATATATATATATATATATATATATATATATATATATATATATATATATATATATACATATATATATATATATTGTGTATATTATATTGACACGTTGGTGTGACTGTGAAGAAAGCAGTCACAGCCGGTAGAGATCAAATTCTTTATTGGGTGAAATTGTGCCCAGAAAAAGAATGACACTCAAAGTGCAACGATGTCGGCGCGCGCAGCCGTCGGACATAGAATAATCTGATCAGCGCTGAGGCACGTTGGCATTTATAAGTGCGGCGTCGAATATTCCAGACCGTTGGTGGCCGCGTTAGTTCCAAAATAAACTCTACTGTTCATGTTGCGCGCTCAAGCTTATCATAACAATCTATAATAATCGGGAATGTTAGACATTCCGGCGCGGTGCGTGCGTGTGTCTGTGTTCCTAACATTTGCTAGGCCGTGCAGAACGGCGTTCATCGTGTGGTTGTGTTGTCAGGCATACGAGTGAAGGAAGATATCACGGTTGATTGTGAAATTAGTAAGCACTTAATGTAATGATTACATATTTGCTGACGAACCTTATTACTTTACCCGTCGCTCTGCTTCAGCTGCAGAGCACAACGACGCGGTTTCAATGGGCTGAGAATGCAAGAACACCAGCGCACAGGTGCACGTTAATAAAGGTGGCCAATATTTATGGGAAGTCCCTCTCTACTACATGCCTCATAGTCCGTAGTTCTTTCGCATTACAGGTATAAAATTTACCCAGCGAGTCCTCGACGTCCCTACGTGGGAGGCCGCGCCATTCACATCGCTCCTTCTCAATAAAGTGTATGCCTTCTCCATGCCATCATTGGCGTTCATGATAGCCTTGGTCTGCAACGACGGGTGGAAAACCTATTTCGAAGCAGTAAATTGGGTATTCCTGCGGTCGCTAATGCATTATGCACGCTTAAGAAAATGCCGCATGAGTTAACAATCAACATTTATTTAGAAAATATTGATTTATCGCGTAGGCTGTCTTGGGAGAACCGCAAGAAACCTGTTCGAGTTTTGTACAGCTGCTCTCGTTTACACGGACAAGAGAAATGTCCGGGCAGCCTTTTTTTTTTTTTTTTGCTTATGTGGTCATAAATTAAAAAGAAAGCAATAAAATAAGGTAATAACATTTCTCAAAGCCGGTCGAGACGGGAATGCAAGTCAGTAAATATCTTTTTAGAAATCAGTGCCCAGGGCATGTTTTGGGCCAGCCAGTGCTGTCAACGAAGCGTGCAGCTCGTCTGATAACAACTGCCATCGGCGGAGTAAGCTTAAACCAGCATTAAACATGAGGCAGTATGACATTGGCGAGAACTAAGTGGCTGGAAAAAAATGGTAACGACTTGTGATGGTTACGTAAAAAAAAAGGAAGGCGACGAGCGACGTGTACTGCGGTAATTATAGTCACGAAGGCGATCACGGTACCATGTAGAGCGCAGAGTAACCACGCTGTTCGCAGTAGAAGAAAAAAAATCGATTATCTGGCCTCGTTGTAGAACAATGTAGCCTCAACTGCATACCTCCATGCAGGGTAGTGATTAGTGCTAGTCGGGACAGCTCAGTCATGATGGTGATCAACGCTCCGCGCGAACTACAGGAGCTAAGGGTGCCCTCGTTTCGGACATGGCTGAGGGCGCTGATCACCGTTTTGACTGAACTGTACCAACCGACGCTATAATCACTACCTGTATTTAGGTATGCAGTCAAGGCTACATTGTTTACAATAAGGCCAAGTAACCGACTTTATTTTTTCTTGTATCGCGAAAAGCAGCTGTCAGATGGGCTGATATAGACCGTCCGTTCAAAAAAATTGCGGGTGATTCTTGTGAAATGTACATGAGTGTGGAGAATTATACCAGCGTTCATACGCCATCAAACTCAGAGCTTCACCATTAAAAAAAAAGAAGAAGAGGAAGAAGAAGAAAAATAAAATGATATATGTAACACATTTACGTCACAATCGCAAAAGTTGCGTGCGCTGCCATCCATCGCGCCGATACGAAAACATCAGGCATCTTTAAAGGTAACTCATGGCCACAAGCGCACTGCAACTCACCCAACAGGGGCGCAGCCAAAAATGTTTCCTGGTGAGGGGGGGGGGGGGGGGGGGGGCGAGTGCCTGCGATCATACTTTATGTGTATTTACGCGTGTGTTGTTTGTATGTGTGCGTCTATGTATAAACACATGCCGGAGTTCAAACACAACCCCCCCCCCCCCTGGCCACGCCCGCGTAACCCGTTTCATTACATTGTAATAGTTTTGCATCAATAATGCTATTATCCGCTCCGGGCTCGAAGAGCAGCTATGGGCAGTCCAACGGGCCCGCGACGCAGCAGAGAGACTTGGTCTTTCTGTTCCGGCGTGGGAGCCCGCAACATGCTAGGGCGCGTTCCGAGGGGCCAAAATAAAGTTTATTCATCCATCCATCAATAAAGCAGTAGTTGTATTGAGAATAATGTCTTCCTGGGCTTCTTACAACCATTTCATTGTGACGGCCCAGTACTATGAGTTATCTGACCGAATTCAATTACCGCATTTACTCGAGTATCTCCAGCACTGGCTAATATTTGCCAGATGTTGGCTAATGCTTGCTATCCGCTGTTTCCACTACCTTGCAGAAATTCCTTCATTCGATCTGAACGCAATGAATGAGTTGTCTTTTATTATGGAATCGTCGCGTGACGTCAGACTTTTCTTTTTCTCCACAGTGCGTCAAGAACCAATCAGCCGGCGTCTCTCCTTCTTAGTCGGCAATCGGGAAGAATGCCGACAGGCGAACAGAGCCAAGCCTTGGCTGACGGCAGCGTGAAGCCGTAATAACGCCTTCTCCCTACACTAAAGACGAGCAGCTGTGCGAGATGATGGGGTCAGCCAATGAGAAGAAGGATGATCGTAGCGGTGTACGTGACAGGTATCTTGCGCCTTCCTTTCCAGTCCTAAACCTACCGCTTTTGTCAACAGGTCGCCATATTGAAGGAAGGAAGAAACAGGAGAGAGATGAAAGGCAGTGACGTTAACCGTAAAGACTAGTATGCTACTGCACTGTGGAAAGGGGTAGGCCTGCGCAGGGTTCTCCGTTTGGGGGGAGTTTCACCGCATCATTTACCCTAAACTATATCCTAGAAATCTCTGCCCGCATTGTGGGGAACCAGCCTCGCTAGATCACATGGTCTGGCAGCATGTCAAACTCGCTCATTTACCTAACATCACTTCTGCCAGATGAGAGGCGGCAATCTGCAACCCATCCTTGGCAAGGCAACTCTGGGCTGTCCACCAAGCCCGCGAAGAGGCTGATGGGCTCGGCCTCTCGGTCCCGACGTGGGAGCGGCCCGCGGCACAGTGATCTGTGTTTTGGAGGACCCAATATACGTTTATCCAATCCAATCTCTTTCGCATCCGTTGGCAACAAAAGTCTTGGTCGGTTAGCGAGTAGATAAGTGAACTCGGCGCTTCCTGAATGCGTTAGCTCGGTTCCACAGCGTGTTGCAGCGTCGGCGAGAAGATGTGAACCACAGCGTTCTCGTTCCGATATCTGGCAGTTTTGTCGCACGCTGCACGCTACTCGTGAGAACGAATGCATAATGCACTGGCACGGGGGGAGCGGCGTCTCGCCGTCGTCCTTGTCGCGTTGTGCTTTCTTTTCGCTGGCGGCGCCGGCGGCGGCGGCCCCGACGACGACGCTGTAACACATCTCGCGCTCGCAATGCCAAGGTAGGCCGCAAACGCCAAGGTTGGCGGCCGGCGCCAGGCTTAAACGCACCTCCCATCATCGAGCAAGCAGTGCGGAGCGTTGACGATATTTAACGCTGCAGGTGCCACGAAAAAAAAGAGAAAAGGAAATTCGAAAACAACGCCACCTTATTAATGTCCCGTGTTGGGACTCTTCATATTATAATCAGTTATGAGAATATGCCATAATAATTGCTGGGGTTATACGTTCCGAAACCACGATGTGATTACAAGGCACAATATGAAGTAAGGAAATTCGGTGCAAATCATCCGTAATAAAGACAGCGTTCGCTTCCTTGGTATCGTTATTCATTCTCCATTCATTTCTGAATATTACTGTAACAGAGTTCTCGACGACCGCTTCAGCCGTTCTAATTGGCCTTCACCCAATAATCTTCTATCTCCCAGTTGGTTCATACGTTCTACCTTCACTGCTATACGTACTTTTATTATTGCTAATCTAACCTCTAACTTGAATCAATCAATCAATCAATCAATCAATCAATCAATCAATCAATCAATCAATCGTTATTCTCTAGCAGGTTAATTAGCATATATCAAATATACATAATGGGCAAAAACAGCGCGCAGACGGACGGGACGAAGAAAAGGATACACAGAACAAGCGCTGACTCTCAACTGTGATTTATTTGGCATACGCAGATTATTTATAGACAAACGATAAGCATAAAGAATCACAGTTGGGAGTCAGCACTTGTTCTGTGTATCGTTTTCTTCGTCCCGTCCGTCTGCGCGCTGCTTTTGCCCATTATGTATCACCAACTAGCCCAACTTTCAGTCTTGCTTCAAATATACAGCCGAGGGTCCCAAAGTGCGAGCCTGCTACGCATGACCAGGATTTGGGGACATATGCACGTAGCGCCATCTGTCGTCGGGGACTGCGGTGGCCTGCCGTAACTGAATGGGTAATAGGCGAAAAAAATCATACCTGACGAAAAAATACAGATATCAAAAACGACTCCCGGTTCTATACAGCAGAGACTTACTTGAACATTCTGTTAAAATTACAGTGTGGCGCTACAAACCGCGTGGCTTCCCAGAGTGTATAAAATTTTACAGTGGGGCCCCATGTATTTCTAATGGGCGGTGTTCAATTGCCCTGGGAGGCCACAGGCTTTGTAGTGCGATACTGCAATTTTACCAAAATGTTCCAGTAGGTCTCTACTATATAGAACCCCGAGTCGTTTTTCATAGCTTGCTTTTTTCAAGAGATATGATTTTTTTTTTCGCATATCTCCCATTCAGTTACGGCAGGATGCCGTCGTTACCGCCGATAGATGGCGCCACGCACAGATGTCCCCAAATCCTGGGAATGGAACCCTGGGTGAAGATTACGTTTAAATAATACAATGACTAGCAGCAGTGCAAATAATTGAGCAGATATATCAAGTAGTATAAACAGAATGAAAAGCATAAAATTGCATGAAAAGGAAAAACTGGATAAACATATACAGTATATAGCGGATCAAACGGGCAAAATAGGGTTGAGCATGAAGCAACCACATACTCCGACGATACCGCGGGGTGAATGAAGTCGTAACATAATTTCATCACAAATGCGCTGACGCCTGAAGTTAAATTTTGCAATAGTGCAAAAGGGGATCAAAACATTTGTTTTGTTTTTGTATATTACGTTGGAATGCAAGCTTTTCTTCAGCTCCGGCCGATGAGCGGCCCCTGTGGACACCTTCGCCAGGCAGATGGATGGCTGTCGTTTTCCGTCACACATTTAATGTGTTGTGTGGGCACATCAAAGCAAGGACTGCGCTGATGTGAGCGTTGTCTTCTGGGTGTTGCAGTAGAACCACATGCTGTAACTCTGCAATACTGGACAGATATATCTTGCTGAACGTCCCGCACTGCGACTGTATACGTGCACTGTGAATATAAGCGTTTTTTCACCCTTCTGAGGCATATCTATCTGTCTGAAACAGGAATCTGAAACAAAGAGCTGTCTGGGACAAAGATCTGAGACAGATCTTTTTCTGTCTTTGTTGCATTTACCCAAGAGACTACCATAGGTTCCACAACTTCTACAACGATAACAAAGTTTCCCAGCTATGAAAGGCTGGTAGAAAGTAATTGTTCTTTACATAGGTGCAATCAGCCGCACGAGTTTACGGTGCCGCGATGTCCTGAAAAGTGACAAGCGAGTGCCTGGGCACACAGCATATTATCTAGATAAGCGTACGGCGCTGCAGAGCTAGCATAAGTGGATAACACCATGAATAGCTATTTTAGCTTGCGAATGGCAAGCACTGAGCGGAAATAAAACTTAATCGCCAAACACACGACCTTGTCCTAATATGCACGTTAAGCATCGTACGAGTCTGGAAAGCTGGCGTCACCGCGTAATAACATCAAGTCGCTTTAATGGCCTAAACTTTTCAACGTCACTGACGATGGATTTCAACTAATACGGCCTTTGAAGACAAGCTTGCGGGACAGCGTTGCAAATGAATGGCTGGAGCATCGTACAGTATACCTGCAAAAGTCTTCTGGGTGAAATTCTTCGCGAGACGTAGATAAGCGGATCGCTAATGCACCGCCGAGTTAGGATGCTGCATGCTCTAACAAGTAATGTGCTCCCTAGTCAACAAAGTTCTGGCCGAGTACCAAATCCTCGTTACTCTTAAAATAGCCCGAGGTCGACCAGCGACGCGTGCACACATGGAGTGAGTACAACGTTTCATAACGTCTGGTCTTTTTTTAATGAAGCTGCTGGCAAGTTATCTATTCCGACTTAACCGTATAGGTGAAGCGGGTACAGATCTCATATTAACAGTCAAAGTCTATAGCTGCACTAAGTCTGTCGGCGCTTTGCAGTTCGGCATGTTAAACAAAGCTGCCAAAGACCCGAACTTTAGTAAAGCCACTCTTTCATCATATCAACATCAGGGAGGCGTACTACGAACCATTAAAATGTCTCTTTCGCAAGAGTTCCATCACCACCGTTGGTCTACACCGATTATAATCACTTTGTATAGACCGTACACGTGGTAATGCGCTGTACACAAGGCTTCTTAAGTGGGCTAGTTGGTTTATATCCACTATGGCAGAACAGCGCGAAATAGGAGATAGGGAAACACGCAAGAGAAAGCGCTGTCTATCAAGTTGATAGACAGCGTCGTGTACTGTGTGTTTCAATGTTCTGTATTTCGCGGTGTTCTTCCATAATGTGCTATACCCTTCACCACTATTTTCCACCCTGCTACGCGTCGTCGCCGTCTTTGGAATAGACTACAATTGCGTATGTTGATTTCAATGACAAATATATGCTTGCGACTATTTGGTATGTCACGGCACCACTGGATGTCCTGTCACTGCAATAAACCACCACCGATCCTGTTTACTTCCAGTTCGGTTAGGTAATCGCCACCTTAGTTCAGCGTTGAATATTTAACAGCGAGCAAACTATTTCACGCGCCTTTCTGAAAAAAAAAAAAAAGAATGAAGTGTAACGCCGAAACATATGTCACATGCATGTATGGTCCGCCATTTCTATAAGAGTCAGGAGATCTACGGACAGCCCACCTGGCCTTATCGTTGTTAAAACTCGTGGCATTACGAAAACGCCAAGCGCGTTGTCAGGTAAATATTTACGGTGGATGCCAAGTATCATGTAATGGCTGTGAAATTATCTTCGGCACGTGGTTTGCGGGATGAAGAGATAAGGAATCATTCTTCTTTATTAAATGTTTCCGCAGAACATTAAGCGATATCAAGCGCTATCACATAAATCTTAAGTACCTTTACTGTTTCGCCTTAACCCTTTCCAGGAAGACCGGTGGGATCGAAGCGTAAACAGAGCAGTGATGTTTTTCATCTTCGCGCAGAGATAAGGTGCGTCCAAACGGCTTGATCCTGCAGCTGATGTCCGCTCTTGTGTTCAGACTGTCAATTAAAGTTTTCGCGTACCTGTACAGTGACGCATCGGGCGCGATTTTCTGCGGGGCGCAACTCGCGGGCAAAAAGAAAATAAAGAAAAGTAGGAAAGAAAAAGAAAAACACTTCGAACAGAGGGTGAGGTCACATGTATCGCGTACCAGGGTTTGGGTGGCTTCCAAGAAGAAAAAGACCGCGCATCCACAATTATGCCGCGGCTCCACCTGCTTTCCTGTCTCTCTCGTTTACAACGTGCTCGAGCCGTACTTCTGATTGGTCGCGAGGGCAGCACCATCGTGCAACTTGAGCGCCAGTAAGCCTCTCGTTGGTTCAGGGCAGTGGGAAGGGCGTGGCTTGCGGCAGGCACGCTCAAGGACATAAACTATGTTTCCGCCTTCGATGCTGTGTTACCGTTCTTAACTTCATCGCGAGCTGAAAAAAAACAGTTTTAGGCAATGTTTGTTTCGCAGTTCGAGGCCTCGGGGTCCGTATCGATATTCAAAGCCATAACTGGTCCTTCGTAATAATGCATGATTTTACCAATAGTCGGCGTTGATTGCAAGCAGGTGCGAAAACGCACCTGCTAGCTTAAAGCCAGCCGTTCTGAAACGTTTGGTCATTACACACCTCTTGACGCGTTTACTTGTATTCCGAGATACATATTATTAAGAAACAAATTCTTATGACCGGGTATCCTACTGTAAACTTAATTAACAAGTTGCTTCAAGTTATCAATCATTAGTCATGATATTCAGGCTTCGTATGTGTCACTCAAGGCGTATAATTTGGTATATATTCAGTTAACAAAACGGCCGGAAGCACACCATGACAGTGGCATGTAAATCATACCGGTATACATTGATAACAATAAAGTTAACTCAAGCAAAGTGTTTATTTCCAACTGCAAACGTGGGGATGTTGGTGACGTTTTCAACAGCGTAGGAATAGGCAACGGGCAAAGAAGGGAACCAAGGCATGAGGTCACATGTTTATTATTCCTTGCAACGCTACGAGCGACCCTTCACCGAAGTCGTATGGGCTAAAGGGTGGTCGGATGTCCCCATTGGCGTAGCCAAGGTGAGGGAGGGGAATTCGAGGGGTTCAAACCCCCCCCCCCCCACTCCCTCAAAATTTTTCAATTTTGCATGTGTATATATACCCGCACACATAAAAACGCACGCACGAACGCACATAAAATAAGGTTGTGAGTGCAACGAAGCAGTCAGTCCATAATTGCTACAGCAGGTTTGGAATTTAGCTGAATAAATCTTTTGAATACTTTATCTCTATCAGAGGCTGCAAAAAAGAACAAGCGGCGTGACTTCCTCAACTCCATGTGCAGATGCATCCGCAACTTTTATTGAGCCAGCCTTCGACTGGTCTTGTCCAGCCTATCACCGATGCTGAAGATCCCGGCCGATCGTCATACACTCTACAGAACTTCCTTTCACTTCTGCAGCGAAAGCGTCTCCGGAGATTTTGGAGAACACTCGCGTAACTTGACAAACAAGGAAATCTCCCAAAAACTGCGCATCTTCGTTTCTCTGTGCGACTGCATGGGCAGATTGCATAGATGCAAAATTATTTCCAGCAGCGAACACTGACACGGACAGCAGGGAATAAGATGCACGACGAATGCTGTCCATGTATGCGCTTTCTGTTAGAAACCTTCTTTCAATATTCATCCAACGAGCTCACGCAAATCAACTGTGAAAAAAGTTCCAACGCTTCATGCGAAAAACAAGCACCCAAGAACAGAGAAAAGACGACAGGACAGAAAGTGGGCATAGTCTTCAGGAATAAATAACCATTAGCTGAGGTACAGGGTAGGCATTTTGGTTGGTTGGTTCACAATTTCCAGTAGAAAACAGCGCTAAAAAGACGGGACGAAGAAAGGACACAGACCACGGTGCTGTTATAACAACCAAATGTGTTTTCAAGTCAGCATATATATACTCCACCACTATATCAATGAAACAAATGAAACAAAAAAAAATGAAGACTCGGCCTGCGCAGACGCTATAAAATGTTCAATATGGGACAGAAATGCTGAGGACCAGCGACCTCCCTGTCTGTGGTTTCTTCTATATTCTCCGTTGTATCGTTTTTTAAGGCGAAAGCCTTAGATGCCTTATCAAACGCGAAAATTGACCGTTGGCGTCGAACGGCGTCCCGCGGCGCCAGCTTGAACACGAGTGATGCAAAAAATGAACATCACGGGATGACGTCCTCACGACGTCACAACTCGCCAAAATATCTGACGTTACCATGACGTCGTTATGACGTCACATAACGTGACGTACCATGATGACGCCATCACATGAAATCGTCGCTTGGTCGTCGCTTGTTCACGGAGGTAGTGCAAAACCAGGCGAGGTGCCGAAGGGGGCGGGGGAGGATAATTGCACATCGACCGAGAAGGCGGCGGCTTCCGCCTTCGAGTCGTCTTAGGCGAATGCATAAGGGACCCCGTGCTTTTCCTGTGAATCAATAGACATGTCTGATAGGCCCAAATTCTAACTATCTTAGGATGCTGCATCGAACCTCATGCTCAGTCATCGCGTACGACCAACGTAGTGTTGCGTTTTCGCCGTTAGATCATTGGCGATTTCGAAAAGCGCCCGTTACATGCTTAACGGGGGATTGTCGAGTAGCAAAGTGCCGGCGGTCCGCAGGTCCGCCAATGCGCAAGGCGAGTAAACGGGTTTTTCCCGCGCCCAGCGAGAGGAGCGCGCGCAGCCTTGGCCGTCGTCGCCAAACCGACGCCGGGGCGACTTCGCGCCGCTTCGGTTGCGTCGGTTGCGCAAGGACACTCCACGCGAGGAGCGTGCGAGCGACGCTGCCCAGCCGACGTTGCTCCCGGTGCTCTTGCCGGAGATCCGATCGCAAACGTCTTCACCAGCTGTGACACGCAGCGCAACGTTGACTTCGCAGATCTCCATCCCAGAGCCCACGCGACAAACTGTCCTCGCTTTGGACTGATCCAGAACAGTGAGGAGGTGTCCTCGGAACCTGCGCCGAGCTACATTTGACAAGACACTCGTGGACGTTGACTGCGCGATGTCCAACTACAAACACATCAATCATCGTCCAGTATAGCGGGTGTAGCGAAAAAGAAAGTCAACTACGATAGTCACTTAAGGATCTACCAGATGCCCGACTCCCGTGTATTATCGGAGCGCTGATGCCAAGCCAGAGAAAGTCCCTGGACTGGACACGGATTACAACGCCCAGCGTGTGATGTGCACTGTGCTTTGACTGCAACCTCGTTGCTGTATCTTCAGCATTGCAGCAGTGACAAGTGCGAGGGTTCACTCTTTCAGCTTCAAAATGTCGCCGGATTAATATGTGCATACGGCATGTGGGCATGTCGCGACCCGAGATCATCAAGGCAAGCTCGCGGAGTTTGATTACATCCATTGAACAGCGCCTGGGATCGCAAGACGAGAGTACAACAAGAGCTCCGGTTCCCTGTTGACAGACCTTGTGTGTGTAGTCCTCGTATGCTACGTTCGCGAAAAAAGCACCAGTGTCCACCGAAACCAGAGGCAATTTGTTCGATCTGTGCATTTGTGAGGACACCAGCGCAATCGTCGGTGTGACCATCACGTACCTGCTGCGGAAGTACGCTGCGGAGGCCTGCTATGTTCCTCACCATCCGGCGTCCTTTCGTCCTAATTGTGATTGTTAGCTGTTCTGAGGTTAATAATAGTCCTCGTTACTGCCCGCAGACTACGTAAAGTGGCGGTGACCGGCGCCGGAACCGTGCCCCGTCGGCGACAGCTTCCGGCGTGCTTCTGACGTCTACCGGTATCCCGTGATTGCCAACCGGTCCCCAAGGCAGCTCAGGGTCGGCGTCTCTCACGTCTCGAGGTCGTCCAGACTGTATCGCCCCAGCTGTGTCGGATGACTGCATGGCATCTGTGTCCTTTCAGCAGATGATGCTCCCTACAAAGCGCCGTGAGCCGTCCATCGTCCCTTATGGAACATCTTGTCCATTTCCGGGTGCTGTCGTCCCACGATATAGTGAGAGCTGCGTCCTTGATGACTCGCCCTCGACAGCCTAAATGCGACGCAACTGGCGTCTGCCATCTTGCAGCTGTTACAGCCTAGCCAAACTGTCCCGACACTCCGCCACGTCAGGAAGCATTGATGGCGAAGCCTTTGTCCCTTTGACTGCAGAATGAAACGGACCTAAAGTGCGGATGACTGCTTCTTCTGTCATCTGTCCCCGTGACTGTGCTTTCGTGATACTCCGCACGTTTCAGAGTCGTCATGATCTAAGAGCTGCATAACAACCTACGGTATCGAAACCATGTGGCAAATGCGTCGTTCCTTCTGATCTCAGTTCTGTGTTGTCCGGCTTGTGTCTTCCGTCGATGTTTCACGCCGTTTGAGACGCGAGGATAGTGTACGAATTGCGGGGTTATCAGTAAGTTGTCGATGTCCTTACTCTCCAGTTGTTGCAGATGATCGTTATGTGACGAGGATCGGCTCAAGCGTTGATCAAGTTGTGATAAATCTGAGCCAGTATCCAAGCTGAATCTTCATTTCTTTTTTCAATAAGCACATTTTTTTTTCACGATATAGCATAATTTTCGTACCTTTTCACCATATTAGCTGTCATTTGTCCCCCAAAGTCCATCTCCACGTTCCGTACCTGACACCACATTTAAGGTGGTTAACTATTGTTTTTTACAGTAAGTTATTTTAAGAATCATCTCATCGTAAATTATTTATCTAGAATATCTGTTGGCGTTAAACCTAATTGATCAGAATACTATACTCACATCTATTTGCGCTCTCGAAAACTAAATCTTGATATATTTAGTGTTGCTAGGCTTAGTCGACCAAAGCAAAACTGCGAATTGCACAACTTATGCAACATTTTTAAGCGTAGCACACGTACGAGTCATTGCACCGAAATCGCTGTTTTCAAAATACAATTACGATTTGAACAAACGTGCGTGAATCGCGCCTTCTAAATTTTTAAACACATTCAAACGCAGTCATTCGAACGTTTTGTATTTGTTTACATGCCACGAAGAAGTAGGCGTTCAGCTGAGCATGAGAAAACAGTCATCTTGACTACTTCTGTAGAGTTTACCCGTTATAATTCTACTTAAGTTTCACGATACTGTTAGGTGAAGACAGGCAAATATTTTAAAGTTATTCAGTTATAGAATGAGAGGGAAAAGATAAAGGGAATATTTGCAAGTTCTGAGAACCCCTTCACATCATCGCAAGCTACGAAAAGCCTATTTTTGTGCTTCACACCGTTGCCACATACACCGCCGCACTTGTCAGTTCCACCGTGAATAACAGGTTTTCCTCCGTTCTCCGGCACACCGAATTGCGTGGTCTTGGTAGTTCAGCGAACGACGGCTCTACGATACGGTCGTCCCGCTACGTGTAGTATAATTTTGGCTGAGTCGGTCTGTTACGACTACGTTCACGAAGGGCAGAATGAAGGAAAGTCTACCGTCATGAGAGCAACTCACTGCAGCCTGTAGTGACGACATTGCAAAAACATTTACCGCACGTGACGAAATCGAACAGGCTCCTTTGTTATTCACACCCGAAGTTTTGAAAATCACTTCGTGATGAAAAACGAAGTGCTGTGAATGCATCACAGTTGCAGCATGTACGCTGTATAAACATGCTCCACCTCATAAAGAACACTTTACAGTTCTAAATTTGCCGTTAAAACACGGCTACGAGGAACAGAGCTGCTTTGTACGTAAGCTCCGACTACCCTCAAAAAGCGTCATATATTTTTAAATTAGTTATATCTATGTGATGACTGCATTCTCTTAATCGCTATATGACTCAGCCTTTGATTCTGTTTCGCAATTGAGCGGAAACTTTAATTCATTTGGTGTGCTTAAGTTCAAAGCTGCAGAAACGTACACACATCCACAAGGTTAACATCTGAGAGCTTGTGTCAAATCTACGATTGCATGCCGCACACTGTAAGTTCTGCAGTAAAGAGACCACAGCTACTTAAGCAGTCAAAAACACAGCCGAATTCCCCTTACGAAAAATTCCCCGACACATATAGCATATCCTACGGCCACGGTATTCGCGTTCCTTCTCTGTCTTCCAAGTCGAAACCTTTTCGAACAAATTAGTTACGGCAAAAGTCCTATATGAGATATTTGCTTCATATTAGCCAATTTGCATCGTATGAATGCTCCCAGCGCTTGAAAATCCACCGAAAAAAACAAGCACAAGCTCGGCAGTCGCGGAAGTCTGTCCTGTAGTGCTGCTTCGATAAACTGAGCCGTTCCGCGTAAAACTCGATCCTTCTTACGTTGGCGTGTGCAGTTCACCTTCTCTCAATGCGTGTGCTTACTGGCAAAGAGTCCATGGGTGAAATAAGCGATTTAACGGACCTGTTTCTTCGCTTTGCATGGGATGCTTTGCGCTATCATGTTGTGAAAATATATATCTCGCTTTCCAAATCAAGTACAGGGTGTATTTTCCTCTAACGTCTATTCCAGGGCGCTGTGCATTTCCTGACAAATATTTAGCACAAGATAGTCAGAAAACTACTCATCTGCGTCGAGTTTCGCTAGTTTCCTAACCCATGAGGTATCAAACCGAGCCTGCTTTCTTCTAAATAGTGAGATAGCACTGAATGAACTGTTTGTCTTTTTCTTTTAGCTAGATGGCTTGCCGTTGACTTTTCTGAAGCATAGCTCAGTTCACGTGTCGCTTATCAGCAAGGCTTCTTGCTATCAAGAGCGACCGAAATGAACTCGGATTCAAGCTTTCCGACCAATCACTCACTAAACTGCAGACCCTTCTGAGGCTCTCTCCAACTACCGCTCCACCTCTTCGCTTAACGATAAACAGGCAAGGCATACTTGAGCAATATCGCACTTACATCACAGGCTTCTTTTTCTCCTTCTTTCCCAAGTGACGAACGGCGAGACTGCGTCACCTTGATCTCTAACAGGCTCTGGAACCGAGGCCTTCGAGTGGACGCGTCCTTGCTCATTTGCTCGCTAGGCTTTTATTATTACTTTTCTTTTTTTTCGAGGGCAGCTAGTCGAAGGTTGCGGGTCTCTCTCTAACCAACCAGACTAACTCGTACGGCGCGCATGCGCGAGGAGGCTGCAGGAAACGGAGAGAAAGCTGCGCCATCGCGCTTGTCAAAAACTCAGCCGATCGTCCCTTTCAACTCGTGGGCCTGCAGCAGCATTTTTTTCTCAAAACCGTCCTTTCTTCTTTCCCTTGATGTTAGTTTAGCGTTAAGTCCTCCCGGTGCATGTCTGTTCCTGTAACTGTCGAGTAACCGCAAAGCCACAAAACTATCCTTGTTTTATTATTTTTTTTTTGGCAGCACCTGATCGATGCTGTTTCGTTTGACTGAATCGCGCTTCCGGCGTTCGTATCGTGAATGCATGAGGAGTGAGCGATAAACGATCAGACCCGTTTCGTCGGACATGCTGGTGCTTTCCCCATATAGATCGCAGATGTGTGTCACGTGACCATTCAAGGGTTAGCACGTCTTACGCATAGTCGCATCAGCGCACAGAAGTTCCTCAGAAGAGAATCGAATTGAAGAATGCAAATTAAGCGAGTAGTTGTATTCTCAAATCCGTCAATGAAAGTTCTGGCCAATAAGTCTCTCGTGATGGCGACTACGTTCGCTTAACAAAACGCGCATTCTTAACTGTAAAACCACGGCAAGGGAACACTGAATTTTCACCATCGACGCTGTGCTTACACTACAAAGGTACCACGGAAGAAGGCAGTGCACGCTTCATTGCACGCATTCAAGGCAGTACTTCAAAACCGTATTCTTCGAACATCTGGCGCGAACGTGAACCGTGTGGACGTACTCTTGCTTTCAATGTCGTCGCAATACTCCCAGCACTGTCACCTGTTAGAACGTGCAGCGTAAGGTGATAGACCTGACGGGATTGAAAATCATCTTCACTGTTAGTGGCTCAACAGTGCGTTTTCTTTTTGTTTTCTTTTGTTCCCGGAGTTCTTGTGTTGTGATTTGACAAACTTACATCGCCGATAGTGATGCCACGTATGATCTCATTCTGACGCATCTCGAAACGACACAACGGTGCATGCGAGCACGTCAACAATGGACGATGGAACGCCAACACGGTTTGCGAGGTCTTCGTCCACTTTGCATTCTTGACCCTCGTTTTTTCTAAACGTGAGCACTTTTCGCAGAAGAGGACGGCCAGAAGTGCCCTTCGTGTGCAGTTTACGCATTCCAGTGTTTAACAACGTGCTACGTCGCCATGTTGGATACCGACTGCGTAATCGCTTCTCATGCAACCTGTTTCGCCGGCCGAGGAGCACCGTGAAGATGTGATCCACGGGTAAGTTAATTGCACGAGTCATCCTATTAGATGCGAAGTATCTTAAGGCGGAGCTCAATCCGGTGGTGGTGGTGGTGGTGGTGGTGTGCGTTCTGACCACCCTTACTGCGCATGCGCATACCCTCTCCACACACCTCCTCTCCCCTCTCCACACCTCCTCTCCGCTTTCCCTCTCCCCTCCCCTCTCCACTTTCCCTCTCCCCTTTCCCTCTCCACTTTCTCTCTCCCCTTCCCCTCTGCACTTTCCCTCTCCCCTCCCCCTTTCCACTCTTCCTCTGAAACGCGGGCTAGACATGCCGAAATTCTCCCCTGCTCAACGCCGCGATGAGCTCGAGCGCATGCGCGTCCCCTCCCCTTCTCTCTCCTCTCCTACGCTGCCCCCCTCTCGCCCGCCTGTAGGCCGCGTTCCCCGCTCGACCTGTGAGAATTAACGGCCAGGCTAGATGGAAGATACGACGCGCGTAGCGTCCCTCTTCGCGTTCCACGACGCGAGGTCGGTAGCATGCCCAACGAACGCCAACGGAACGCGATCGTGCAAGTGCTCCGGCTTCGCATCGCCTCATGGTCCCCTTTAGCGGGAGATGGTGTAATTTTGTTCTTGATGGTCTCTCGCAATTTCCGCAGCAGTGAAGCATAGTATGCCCCAGTAATCGTGGCACCCTTTGCTAGGAAATCCATCAAGACCACTCCGTGCTGGTCCCAAAAGACTGTGAGCATGACCTTGCCCGCCGAGGGCTGGGTGCGTGCCTTCTTTGGAGGCGGTGAGTCCAAGTGCTTCAATTGCATCGACTGGACTTTAGTCTCCGCATCATAGTGATGGACCCAGCATTCATCCTGTGTAATTAGTCTGTTGAAAAAGTCCTGCTGGTTTCCATGGCACATGGTCAAAAGAGCCTGGGAGCATTCGACTCGTTCCTGCTTTTGGAAAGGTGTGAGCAGCCGGCGAACCCAGCGATCGGATACCTTACGCATATGAAGATGGTCCTGAATGATTTTGTACAATGGTCTCGTATTTTTTACGCCTCAAATCTTCTTGTTACAGATTGCATTCTCGATATTGTCTATTACCTTCAGACTGGTTTTCTCTTACCCTCACACTGATATGGAACGTACGGAACGTTTCGACATCAATAATGATTGTATGTTCAATGTAAATTTTTAATGCTGAAATCACATGCATGATGAACTTGTACATTTCCATATAAGTTATAAGCACGCTAAGTTATTTACTAAGGTGTCCTGTCGTACTTTATCACGAACAAAACATTTCGAGCGTACTTTCTCCGTGCAGGCCTTCCTGGGCAGTTACGTTGTTTCAGGACACGCCTAAAGCACCGCGCAATTTTACCCCAATGTTCTTAACTAGTCCCGCTGGTATACGAAAGTGTCATCCTGAACTTAACGCTGCAGAATCTTGCATAGACTTTGTAAGCGAAGGAGTGAACTTGGCAACATTAACAACTTCGTAAAGTTAGTAAAATCAATTCTAATTTTACAAACGGTAAATTTAGAAACTCGGTGTGTGTGTCTCACATGGGTTAGCGAAACTATACCAGCGATGCTTCTACAGACATCTGTGAATGGTATGCATAGAGTCTAGGTAGAAGGTAGAAGACAGATGGATGATCTCCCACAACACACGTATAGAGACGTCGCTTCACAGGCTTCAACTGGAGGTAGCGTGCACAAATAGTTTTATACACAATACACTGTTCCAACTCACGAGTGCTGCTCAGGCCATGAAAACGAGAATGTTGGTCACGTTCTTCTGAAATACACAAAGTGCGCAAATGAAAGAAAGGAGAGGAAAGACTGGAAGGTTTGGACAAACGCCCCTTCACATTACAGAAATTACTCGGACCGTGTCCTGTATCTTCCGGAAGAGGCAAACATCTTAAAAGACTTCTTCGTGGTCACTGAACTAGACAATGGTTTGCGATGAAGAGCCATGTGCAGTCATTTATAAAGTTATGTGTTATTCTGTGTACAACGTAGACAGAAATGGGCGCATCTAAACGTTGTATTGCAAAGTGAACTCTCTCCAGCGAAATGTCCACTGTCATGTTATTTTCTTTATTTATGTCAGTTTGTTATTTGCTTTTGTTACTTGTTCCTTTTTATTTTAGGGTTACCGTTCTTTTCTTGTGTTTGTGCTGCAGAAGGCAGAAAAATGGAGCAGTCGATGTGCCATATATACATGAATATTTCCCGAGCAAGCAAGTTTAACAGAACAAAACAGAATCTAGATAGCTATGTCGTGCCTAGATATCATCGCAGATATGAAAAGACACAGGCTAGCCTAGCGTGGGCTGATTTTTCGCCTAATTGCAGCACGAAAAAAAGCAAATGAAATGCGTAACCAGAGTGGACTATACACTACGCGAGCGTTGTGTCGTGTCGTCCTTCCTCTGCCTTCAGTTTGTTTTATTTTGCGATGTAAGTAAATATTCAATCCTAAACGCTCAGCTATTTCATGGCTCCACCACCTTTTCGTGCAGCAAGGATCTTCCTGTGTGAGAATTTGTCACACAGAATAAATATGCCAAGCCTGGACCGTACACAACTTTGTCTTGGAAAGTTAAAAATTGTAGACGTTAAATAAAATATCCCATTGAGGGGCTGTGTTCACACTTGTGCACGCAACTTGTTTTTGTGGGAGAATTGCACATCTTGCTAATCGATGCGTCTTTATTTAACCTCACTGTAGTGCGTATTGCTGCTGAGGATCACTTTGCTGAATACGCTACCATCTTTGACGAGTCGTTCGATGTGTCACATTCCGGGATTCACGCCGAGACTAATTTTTGTTTTCTCGGAATGGATATCGATCGATAACAAATAGCCCATGTATTTCGAGCCTGAGTTTTTTTTATGTCATAATAGGTGCATGAGTGACTTCAGAATAAATGCATATTTAAGCATTATCTGATGAAGATTGATTGCTGCAAAACCCGCCACGGTAGTCTAGGGGCTATGGTGCTTGACTGCAGACCCGAAGGTCGCGGGATCGAATCCAGGCTGCTGCGGCCGCATTGCGATGGAGGCGAAATGTACTTAGATTCAGGAGCATGTTCAAGAACTCCAGGGGGTCAAAATTTCCGGAGCCCTCCCTACGGCATCTCCCATAGTCATACCGTTGTTTTGGGACGTAAAACCCCAACAGTTATTATTATCTTCAGAAAAAACTGCTCAGCAGGACGAGGCACCAAGAAATGACAAAAACGAGCGCTCGTTTTCGTCATTTCTTTCTTGGTGCCTCGTCCTGCTGCGCAGTTTTTGCTGAAGATGTTCCCGTGCCAACTTGCTCAACTTTCAACCCTTGTTAGTTATTATAATAATGAATTACTGCAAAGTACGCAAATCAACATATTACCAACTTCTCTTTCTTGCAATAGGATACCGAGTGCCTTGGAATAAAGTTGTGTGAATTTGACACATTAACAGACAGTCCTTCATAAATCACGTCTAAAGGGAATATAAAATGTCGTATAGAATGTCGTTGCTGGTCAACCAAATCCCACTGCGTAATTTGTTTTGAAGCTAACTTTTGCGAGGTTATGTACCGGTAGCAATGCCAGGTGATTAGGCGCGACGGTGTCTTGGGCGTATTCGAGAAGAAATGCGCCGCTAAGCTCGTTCGACTGATTTACAATGCAAGATGTGCAATAAAGAACCCATAAAACGTAGACTTTACATGTAGCTGCCGGCGGGGGCTGAGAAAGCCTTTCGATTTCACTTTGATTTTGAGTTTATTTCTTGCTTTACATTTAACAGGAATCGAAGCAAAAGCAAGAGGCTACGGAGCCTGACGGAGGCTTTTGCTCCGAAAGAGTCAGGTACAGAGATATGTTATACACAATTAAGACGCAATTAGCGAACAATACTTTACACAAAGACTCAAGATCGGCTAACTTTTTACCGGACATAACCATCACAAATATAAAAAAAGAACAAGACAGTAAGTAGCGATGGAATACCCAAAAATATAATTAACGCAATATATACAATGAGTGAAGTAAAGAGCGAATCTGCAGTCTTATACATTCTCCTAAGCAGCTCGAACAAAAAAAGAGAGAGAGAGAGAGAGAGTGAAATTGCACTCAAACAATTAGGACACAGTGGGAATTGCGAAAAACTGTGAATCCCGCACGAGAACCCAAAATGATTAAGGGAAACATCCCGTACCTCCTTCATTAAACGATCTTGTAGTAAAGGCACGTTAAATGAGAAGTACAACGAAAGCGTATGGCATCGCCGCTGCGGTTTTTTTTTTTTTTTTCCCTCTGCAACTGATAAGTTCGCCGCGAGCGGACGCAGCAGTGACACGGCGCCGTGCACAGCGTGCGAGATTCGAGGTCTCCAGAGGCTCGGCAAAGAAACACATGTGCGCGGCGCGAATAACGATGCACGGGGGAGGAAAAGAAATGTTGACGCGTGTTTGTTTCGGAACCTTGCCACTTAGTAGAGTCTATTGGTTTTCCTCTCGCCATGCAGAGTGGGGCACGCTCAAACGAATCATTCGCACGCGTGCATCCCGCATTACCAGAGGATGTGCCCTTTCGTCACATGATCGCTGTATGGAACTCAGACGCGCCAGTTAGAGCTTTTTTTGTTAGGCAGCTTGTTGGCTGCTCCCGTGATAGTTCTCGCTAACGCGTGAAGCCATCGAAGAGCTTTCTTTGGTGAACCGGTTACTGGAGCTAACCACGATTGCCACATCCCCGACCCGGCATTTTGAAAGCTCGCTTAAAGGACGCTTAAAGCAACCTCTTAAAATACAAAGAACGAGCGCGTTATTCTATTCTGCAGGCGTTTAGTGTCTTTTTGGCACAATTCGTGACGAAACCAGTCTGTTCACGTGACGTCATGATGAAATAAGCTGTCTATTGGTTCGAATACGAGGAATATCAGTCGTGAATTGTCTCCTTCCCTGCTTCGCGATGCAGACGCACGCCCGTTCTGCCTTGCCTCGCATGACTTCCGTGCGCGATTTCACGTCGTTTCGTTTTCGACTGCGCAAGCGTGTATAAGAGCGCGTAGCCGAAAAGCGCGAAATCCTGATAGGCTCAACGCGTAGTGCTGACATTGTCGACGTGTTTTATGAAGAAATAACTCGCGAGGAGGAGATAGCGCCTGTAGGAATGGTTAGTGACGGCGAGAAAGAAACCACTCTCATCGTTGAACTCGGGGTGGTTTAGCGGCTCTTTAAGCTAAGCGGCAACAGTGAACGCGCAATGACGCAATGAGTCGGTGTTGCTGTTTATCAGATGCGAAGCAGCTTAAGGAGGAGTTCAATCCGGTGTGAGGCGTGACCACCCTTACTGCGCATGCGCGAACCCTCTCCACACATCTCCTCTCCACTCGCTCTCCCCCTCTCCACTCCCCCTCCTCATTTAGATAAAAGGCTCGCATTAGGTCGTACACACGCTCAGTCACTGCGCTGGCTGCGCCAGTGTCATGAGTTCCAACGTCAACATCGGCGCCAGTTGCAGTAATACCTTAATTCCTGCCGAGATCGCGGAGCAGCGGAAGGCTCGACGCGTCGAAGCGCAACGTAAACGTCGGCAAGCGGACCCCGAGCTCCGGACTAGGGAAGCCCAGCGCAAACGGCAACGTCGGCGGGAAACTGCTATGGATGAAACGCGGGCTCGACATGCCAAAACGCTGCTTCGCATCGCCTCATGGTCCCCTTTAGCGGGAGATGGTGTAATTTTGAACAACGTCAACGTAGGGGAACATGTCACACAAGCGTCGTCTATCCTCATAATGCAAACAAACAACTAATACGTAAAACACGCGCACGAAGTAAAAATTAAAGAAAAAGGCTGAAAGAATAAAATGCAACATAGTAACTTAAATGTAGTCACGCTCTTTTGAGTTGGGCGCCACACTCTACGCACAGGCAGAGCGCTAGGAACACCAGCCACACAAAATATGCAGCCTTGTACCAAACACATTAGAATTCAGCCCTAGTGGGACACGGATTACAAGAAAGTGGTAAGAATAACGGCTTAAGCCCAGAGCAGTGCAGTGCAAATGTGGAGCACTACAGTTCGTACACGCAATTCATTGAGTATACTGCGACATATTTGCATATATCCTTACATATATGGGCTTGCGGTCACCACATTACCATAGCGCATGCAGGAATGCACGAACACTCGTTTAGATGTACCGAGTTCCGGGTGCGTACTGAACTCATCTGAATGAGATTATTCCGAAGCCATTCACTAGGTCGTCTCTGTTATATTTACAGCAATCTCGTTTGTACTGGCTGGTGCGTGATTATTATTGCGCAAACCTGTAAAATTACGAGCAGGACATAAAAGCAGACAGAAGTTCGGAGGAGAGAGAGGCTTGAATTAATGAGAAGTCGTTGAAAAGGGAATGTCGACATCTCTTTATTCGACCGATTCTTCCCACATCAACTCGACAAAACATGTGTGGCTTTGTGTCTTCGAATGTTCTGCTCTGTTCTAACTGGCTTGCTGTGGATAGGTTGAGGTTTATATCACCTCGGCTACTCCGTTTCTACAAGTTCTGCAGCTCAAAAAATGGTTACGCAAAAACGAGGCATGTCGACAACACTGGCGTTTGAAGGGTAACTTACGGTGCGACGTAACGTCGGCCCTCACGTTAGGGTACATACGTGAGTGTTATCGAAACTAAGGGCACTTTATGGTGCAATCATGTGTTTATCATACGTAACTTTCGTAATGTATTCCTCCGGGCTCGAGCAATGCTTCAATATAGCTTGCTGAATCATAGGGATATAAATGTAATATTTATTAGACTGCTATAAAAGCGGAGCCAACACTGGAACCACAGACGTTAACCTGATATGACGCCTGTATCATAGGAGTACATATTTACGTATGTGCTTATTGCTCTGTTGTAAAATTAGATAGCCAGCACCACAACCACAATTCACGTTACACCGACATTATTGCCTGCATAGGGTTTTTCCAAAGCAGTTTATAGACCTGGAGTGACTCTGTGGTAGAATACCTGACTGCCACGCAGAATGCTTGGGTTCGATTCCTGCTGAGAACCTAATTTTCATTCTTTGCATTCATCGGGTCAACGCTGCCGATGTCGGTTTTAGGGGCGAAGCACCTTAGGGCCGATGCTTGCTCGTATGGCGTCCGTGCGCACGGCGCAGTACCGTGTAAATCAGGTTTAACAATAGACTAATATCAATCATAATTGTGACAAAAAATATAAAACACCTACAAGCACAAACCCTTTATACTAGTCGGTGACTTCAACGTTCAAATTATGGACCTTAGGACTTGGCTTTGTCGTCGACTCTCACTGTCCGCTGTCACGGTACATAAGACAACCGTTGCTATAGTCGAAACATACATGTTTGTGTGTGAATAAAAAAAGTTTACAATCGACGAACATCAATCATAATTGTGACGGAACAATATAAAACACCTACAATCACAAACACTTTATACTAGTCGGCGACTTCAATGTAGACATTATGGACCTTAGGACCTAGCTTTGTCGTCGACTCTTTGTGTCACTTCATGTCTCTCAATTTACATTATACGAGGCAACGTACGGTTACTCACCCATACGATACCCAGAGCTTCGCCCACTCGTCATGATTCACTTCGGGGAGACGCGTGGCTTTTAGACAGGAAGCAGCTTTTGCTCGGGGCTGTGTCCGTCCTTCCATTGGCGACCGTCCGCTCGGGAACCATGTGTGAGAGAGTGGTTCGTGAAAGAAGAAAAGGGGCACTATTTTCTACCACGCTCTAGTGTGTTCGGGCCTGTGTAAGGGGCTGGGTAAGACGCTGTGGCCTCTCCCCCTTAGAACCATGTGTACTGGCACGCGCTATCGCGTTCGGGCCTTTGTAAGGGGCTGGGTAAGACGCTGTGGCCTCTCCCCCTTGCACTCTCTCAGCAATCATGTGATGGCTTCTGGAAACTAGATTCTGCCGACGCGCAATGAACCAACGCGTTGTATCCTAGTCAGAACGCGCTGGCACGCGCTAGCGCGTTCGGGCCTGCGTAAGGTGCTCGGTAAGACGCTGTGGCCTCTCCCCCTTACACTCTCTCAGCAATCACGTGATGGCGTCGGGGAAGGATATTCTGCAGAGGCGCGATGAACCCACGTGCTCCCTTGTGCTCCCGCGTGACGTGGCGATGAACCCGCGTGCCGTGCTCCAACAAGAGTTCGGGACGAGTAACAGCATCAGCAATTACAGTGAATTCATCGTGTGCTCCACTTGCAAGGATGCGTTAATATCGGGCAATGTGCCCGTGATGAACGGAACTTTAGGTCGACCCATGCGCTGCTTCGCATCCCCACATGGTTTCCTTTAGTGGGAAACGCTCTCGCATTTAAATTACCAATGCCTGTTCTCGCCGTTCCTGGGTTGATACAAACTGTCAATCACCTGTGGCGTGGCACATACCCGTACACCGCGGCCCGTGGTAAACGGGTATGTGCCACACGTGTCTGGAGGAAAGGGTTTGACGACGTACACGTCAGGATTTTCACGTCATTCATGTCATGACCAGACAGTCGTATTCGTCAAATCCTCTTACCTTCCCATGCCAATTTTAGTCTACACCAAGTTAAAGGGGTCATGAAGCATCCCTTGGGCTTGTTGAAAAAAAATCACAGCATATCCACGGGGTGAATGATGATGAGTGGGGCGAAGCTACGGAGGGAATCATCTGTAAACCGTGAAACTCTTCCGTGAAATGCGCCCAGTACATAATATAAAGAGTGTGGCACATCGTGTATATATTAAACATCAAACTTTTATTGTACTGTTGGTTTACGTGGTCCCTTCATTATCACTTGTGATCGGTGAAATGCAAGAAAGAAGTCCGCTCCCGAGGGAAAGAGCGCCAAGAGCGACCGCATTCCCCGCTCGCCCTGTGCGAATTAAAGGCCAGGCTAGAGGGAAGACAGGACGCGCGTTCCACGACGCGAGGTCGGTAGCATGCCCAACGAAAGCCAACGGAACGCGATCGTGCAAGTATTCCGGCTTCGCATCGCCTCATGGTTCCATTTAGCGTCCCAAAACCAAATATATTGCTCAAGGTGTGCCTTGCGTTTTTCGTAGAAATAATTTCTTTATCATGTACATTAAGACGAAAAGTTGAAAGCTCACTAGAGTGTATCGCCCGCAAAGTATGTCTTTTAGTGTGATTTAACTCTCGTACGGCAGGGTCCTCGCGCCGTTGCCGGTCCACCTCGCCCGTTGACGATCGGGCGAGGTGGCTACATACAACTACTACTACTACACTTTAAGAAAAACATCTGGCGTTCTTTCGTTCTGCTTTTACAAAACATCTGGCGTCTTTCGTTGGTTTATTTCATCAATCAACGGCGTTTTGAACAAAATTTTTATTGTTTAATCAGGCACAGGAGAAATCTCACCAGGCACCACCTTGGAGGTAAACAATGGCTGCTAATGGGAATGAGAGACAGAAGAAGTCGGCTTTTAGCTAACACTTACACTTCTACTTCTACTAACGTTTCCTACTGGAACATGCCAATGGCTGCTAATGGGGAATGAGAGACAGAAGAATTCGGCTTTTAGTTAACGCGCACGCTGCGAATTTTTTATTGTTCAACAACGCACAGGAGAAATCTCCCACCGGCACCACCTTGGAGGTCAAAGCGTAAGACTTGTTACGGACTACTACGACGACGACGACTACGAGGGACGAACGGGTGCCGCCTTAAGGAGCTTCGCCCCTAAAACATATCCTGCGGAAAGCTGACACGGCTATGAACTGCTCTACCAAATATTACAGTCGTGCGCGCCGCGTAAAGGCCACAAGCGGAGCGCGAAGTTGCCGTTTCCCCAGGCACCCTCTTTTCAAACAGAGGCCGGTTCTCACTCTCGTCGGTGGGCGAGGCGTCTGCACGTTGACGTCGCGGATCTGCCAGTTTACGTCGCAAGAGACATAGCATGCTTATTGGCCGATAGCCGACGTAAATCGAGAGCGGCGTTCGGATCAGATGCGCTTCTTGCCACGGGGTGCCGCCACTTGCCGGCGCCGCACTCCTCAGTACATGGTAGCCGCACTACATGGCGCGCGCGAATCACAGCGGGAGAGCGATCGCGTTTCATGACGCGCGCTGACGTAACTTCTTTCCCCCGTGCCATCCCTCCCCGTGTAGCTTCCAGTGCGCTCGTCGGCACGAGAAAAGAGAGAAAGCGCTGAAAGCGTGCGCCAAACCCCCGTAACTCCGCGCATTCTTGAAGGATTCGAGAAATTTTTGCGGCAATCGATTCGGGAGGCAGTAAACTCCGATGCTGAGGTCATTAGATCATTACTCGGAAAAGTGATTCATGACCCCTTTAAGGAGGCGATCACGAGAGCATCCAGACGTAGATAGATAGATAGATAGATAGATAGATAGATAGATAGATAGATAGATAGATAGATAGATAGATAGATAGATAGATAGATAGATAGATAGATAGATAGATAGATAGATAGATAGATAGATAGATAGATAGATAGATAGATAGATAGATAGATAGATAGATAGATAGATAGATAGATAGATAGATAGATAGATAGATAGATAGATAGATAGATAGATAGATAGATAGATAGATAGAAACGCTCAAAGTGCCTTATGTTCGCTAAGAAATGCTTCCTATTTAAAACATACAGCAAACTGAAACGAATAAAGAAAACAATATCACAATTGATTGCGTAAATTTGGGCTGTACGCCATAGTAGAACCGTGATATGGCCAGATCTATGCCGTAGAGGTTGTGGCTAATGTGTAAAGCATGTTATGACATTACTTTCACCGTGGCCGAGGTTTTTGCTAATACTTAAGAGATGCATCTGGTCGTTTGTACGAGGGCTGTTCCAAACTATTTTTTTGCAATTTATGCACACGCAGATATGAGCGACGCCCAGGAAAGCCACCCGCAGCAACGCCAACGCCCAAGTCAAAGTCAGAAGTCCTGCGACACGACCACCGCCGTCACCACTACCACACAACGGACCGACACGCTTACCTCGCCGTCGGCAGAGCCCACCCCCAGTGCAGCTAGCTCGGCAAACCCGGAGCCAGGAGCCAATAAGCCATGGCCGCCACGGATTTGCGGCGTGTGCGGCGACCGAGCCAAGAGCTACCATTTCGGCGGCATCTCCTGCGACAGCTGCAAGGCCTTCTTCCGACGCTCGGTGCAGAACGAGTCGCACTTCCAGTGCCCCAACCGCGGAAACTGCCGCATCACGCTCGCGTCCCGCAAGAGCTGTCAGGCATGTCGCTTCGCCAAGTGTCTCGCCATAGGGATGGAGGCGAGCTGGGTGATGACCGAGCAAGAACGAAGAGCCCGAATGCAGCAGCGCTTGCTCGCCAAAGGCGACAGCAGCAGCCGACCACCTCCGGCACCGAGACCTCTGGAGATGCCCCCGTCTGCAGAAGACGTCGTACTTCTAGAAGAACTGGTCCACGCTTACGTGACCGGCTGTGCCGGCGCCCCTTTCGCGGCTCACCTTCAACGCGAAGAGAAGTCCAGGACAGAGTTGCTCGACGTGTTCTTCACGCTGGTGCACCAAATAAGCGGATTTGCGCAGGGACTGCAAGCATTCGCGAGGGTTCGCGAGTCGGACAGGCACATTCTGCTAAGGACGGCCGTGCTCGAACTGTGCTTCCTCCGCAGCGCGATGAATTTCGACGACGACGACGACCGGTGGCCCTCGAGGGTTCACTTCGGTGACGAGGCGACTTCGGTGCCTTCTGTGCGCGCTTCCGATGTAGAACGCTTAGTTCCAGTAGAACTGTGGGCGCTGCACCGGAAGTTTCTGGTGTCCACGCGGAGGCTCAAGCCCGACCCGCTGACTCTGCTTCTGCTGTCGGCGATAGCGCTCTTGTGTCCGGACAGGGCCGGAATCAGAGACCTGGAGACCCTTACCCTTCAGCAGGAGCGTTATTGCGCGCTACTTCGCAGGTGACGTTTGAGTATACATCAACAAGGTGACTGCATGAGCTAGTTGGTACAACATACTTGGCAAGGAAGGACTCTTTTAGAGCGTAGAATGCTTGAAGAAAAGAGGAGGCAAGATAGGACATAGCGCACACTTACAACCCCGTTTATTGCTTAGATGGCGGGAATATATATGCAATAGGGGGGGGGGGGGAGGTGAGGGATCAAAAAGAGAAGCGGAATACACATGTGCAAAACGGTTAACGTATTGAAATGCAAGCCTCAACTCAGAAGATACTGAAATTCGTTATTTAACAGATGAATCAACGGCGCACTCACACATTGCCTGTGCAAAAAGGAAAACCTATTTTTAGTACACATTCTGGGCACTAAGGAGCTTTTCCCTGTCAAGTAGAAGTATACATGGTGTCTAAATGACAACCCGTTATTCCTGTAACGCAATCGTGTCGATGAACAGTTGCAAGCGCGGAATAAAAACTCGTACTGAAACAAAAAAGAAGCAGTGAAGCGAAACGTTCCTGTCGCTTACCCTGCCGACACTTTCACTTAACCTTTCTCTCTCTCTCTCTCTCTTTCGCATCATGGTCTTCGCCTTCATAGTGCTAACCTTATTCTTCTAGTGCAGTACGAACCCCCAGCAAGAACTTTCTGACTGTAAAAGGCGTGTTTGATTAATAAGCTGGTCGAAACATATTTGACGAGCGGTACCTCGTTTAGCATCTTTAAGCTACCACTGTCATACTTCGGCTGCGGGCTGAACAAAACTTTTACTATTTAAATTGTGAAGGTGTAACAAGTTTAGCCAAATATACAAAAAAGTCACAGTATTGCCGCAAGGGCGAAGCAATGAATGTAGCAGCAAAAAATGGAATGTTATACGAAGCAAGGCTAGCAACTATCTCAGGAGATCTGTGCACGGTTTTCTACACTGCTGGACTGCCCTGCGTCGCATGGGCATTCACTTTCATCGGCTTGTATTGTCTCCTGGCTCCGCCATCACTGTAAGTTGAAGAATTTACCAGTCCAAATTTACTGTTACTGTTGACGCGTAGTTACATCGGTCTCTTTCTTGAACAGCCCCGAGTCTGCGTTTATCACATCGGAGCAGGGTTTGACATGTAGTCGACGGTCATCGCAGGTACGTGACGTGGCGCAAGATGGCTCCCATCGAGTTTGCCAAGGTTCTCATGCGGCTTCCCGACCTGCGTGAGCTGGCGGACACGCACGCCGACTCGGACTTGCTCTTCGACGCCAAGGAAGCGGCTGACGTGCAAAGACACCTTTCCAACGTCATGGTGAGCTGGAAAGGGGTCATGGTAGTTAAACAGGCGAAAATATATTTAGGTGGCGTGCGCTTTAGCTAGCTTCTCAGCAGCCTGTAATTTCGTATACCTCATCACCCATTGCTGTATCGACATGCCGGTCTGGAGCGGTCTCTTGTTGCGCCAAGCACAAGGTTGTGCCAGGATTTGTGCCAAGATTTGCCAAATTGTGCCCAGATTTGCCTCATCTAATTTTGTGCTCTAGTCTAAATATGCTAATGGAAGTATGTGATATATTGTTCAGGGGACATTACCCTGTAGAATAACAAGGAACGAGGCGTGTGACGGATGTGGGGTCTTCTGTTGATCGCCGATTGAGCAGGTGCAATGCCTGTAGTAAAGTGGCTGAGTTAGAACGTCTTTGACGTAATTGTTACCGCGCGCATGCATAGTATCGAGCATGTACCAGATCTTTAGCCGCGGCTGCCCTGGAGTGGCTAGCAGAACCGAGATTTTTATAGCAAAGCCCATTTGACACTACCCAGACGAAAATTATCCGTCCGGCTTAACTTTATAGACAGCTAAGTATAAGACGGTGGCGCAAAAAGGGACAAGGACGAAACAGGAAGAAGAGACGTATACAAGCGCATAGTGCGCTTGTATACGTCTCTTCTTCCTGTTTCGTCCTTGTCCCTTTTTGCGCCACCGTCTTATACTTAACTATGCACCAACTAGCCCCGCAACAAATTTTATAGACAGCTGCTCACTATACCACGATAGCGATGGGCCTGATGTCTTTCCAGAGAGGGAGAGAGAATAAGGAAAAAGCAGGGCGCTTAACCAGGTCGCATTAAACAGTCCGCCACCCTGAGCTGGGGGAGAGACAACAAAACACAAAAGAAAACAAGAAAATGGTACAAAAGTATCAGTGAGTCTAATACGCATGCGTGAAATCGGAAGCACGAAGAATGTGTAGCAGTTCGCTCAAGCATTATCAAAAAGCAGAGTGTTATATCTGCACTGACAATTGTGAGGCCACGCAGGTTTGCATTTTCTGGGCGTAAAATGATCGCACTCGGTGTCGCATTTCTATATACACTTTACAGACGCCAGCGCTGCAACTAGCACGTCCAGTACATATATGTGACACTTTGTGCAGATGTGGAATGCTGGCTGCTCGCGACAACACGGATGACGTCGCATGTATATGCTTAATGAAGATGAAATACCAGCAAGGAAGAGGCGACAAGACTGTGTCCTGTCGCCTCTGTGACCGTTGTTTCCTTGCTGGTATTTCATCATCGATCATGTACCAAGTGGACCAACTATCGACATTGTTGCTATATGTGGTTATGCAGGTGCGCACCGTAGAGCTTCCGGCACAAGTCGGTGACGTAACGAGCGAGTTCCTCTCACTTCCGGGCCCACCGCGGTGGAAGTTTCCGGGAGACCTGCAGCCACTCAGTGCCGCCGAGTCGGCCGGAGAGGATTCGGCCGAGGAAGAATCGGCTGAGGAGTCGTCTAGTCAGGGATCGTCAGACCGCTCGGCACCGGGAGCACGCAAGAGCTGACACTCCTGTAACGGATATGGGGGCTACCACATCACTTGGATATATGTGCACGTGTATATATGGACGCTCGAGTACGTTAGTGGTCGATGTGCCTCGAGAACGCGCTAATATCGTAGGTGGTTCAAACTACCCGCTTCATCAACATCTCATTCCAACGCAATGCATAAAAGAGGACACATTCCTTTGTCGTCTCAGTGTCCCTTCTTGAAATTCAGTTACCATAACGCTCCATACTGGCAGTTACCAAACACAATTTCGCATAAAGGAAAATTGCGACAAGTCGCTAATCTACATTACCGGCCATTGAGAGTGTATAGTTGTTAGAGAGGAGGAAGAGGAAACGCAAAGGCAGAAGGAAATGAGGTGGACCAGAAAAGCCTCCTGTTGGCTATCCTACACGGGGGGTTGGGGAAGATCAATAGAGAATGAAAGAGAGAGAGATAAAGGTTATGCCGAAGGCCAGGAGGTTAAGCGGAAGATCAATATCCACTTTGTTACCCTGCTCTGGGGAAGTGGTAAGCGGAAAGGAACCTGAGAAAGAAAAGAATGGGAGAAATATTAAAACACACACACTCGATCACCGGAGTATCATAGTCGTTAAACGAGACCGGTTGATCGCAGAAACATCAGCAGCGTCTTCGTCGCTGTCTGATTAGAAGCTCAAAGTTCGAACGTTCCGGCGTTCCAGGATTGATTGTTCACAAAAGGTGGCTGGTCATGAGGCGTTACAGCGTTGCTGAGAGGAACAGTCCTTGGAAGCTGCAGCGAGGACAGTGACAGATGATATGTTCAATGAAGTTTGTCAGTTGGGCTAGTTGGTTTAGCGTGACGACGATGTGGATGCGTTTTGAAGACGCGGACAGAGATGAGACGGGACACACACAGCGTTGTGTGTGTCCCGTCTCATCTCTGTCCGCGTCTTGAAAGCGCATCCCCATCGTCATGTTCAATAGCTTCCTCGCTGCCGCGGTGATCCCGGGAGGCACTGTCGGTCATTTCGATTCGGCATGCAAAGGTTTTCGTAAGCGACACTCTAAGCTGCAGGAGGCAGGGAACCCTTGTTTCAAATCGGTACAGTACAGATGGAATTTGAAGTTCAAGTGACAATGAAAGAATTAAGCAATAATAAAATGGCATGAGTGAAAGTCTAATCACTATATGGTAATTAGTTATAGTCACAGGTTGTGCAGCTTTCGACGCGTGAACCTTCCCATTTGTTTTTTTTTTTATTTGAATATACTGCAGGCTCTTCACGGCCCATGCAGGAGTGGGTACATGAATACATGAAAGTACATACATTGCCAAAAATTCATGGTGAATATTCGATACACTGAATGAGGTTCATGAACGAGTCAGTCGTAGTGCAACACACAATATCATTGGATAAATTATTCCAGTGGAAGCTAGCTGACGGGAAAAAGGATGTGTTTGCGAGCGTCATAGGCGTGCGCAGGGTTCACCTTAAGGGGGGGGGGGGGCGAAGGCGGGCGAAGGTTCATCGCAGCGCCCCCCCCCATTAAGTCAATGTATGGGGCAGGCATTGCGCCCCCCTCTTCTTAGGTGACTAGGGGGGGGCGGCCGCCATCTGCCCCCCCCCCCCCCCCCCTCTGCACATGCCTATGGTGAGCGTTAGCACGGCTTAATGGTTGACGGATTGCTTTGCAATGATTTAGTACCGACGAATGCTTAGGCAGTTCTTGCCGATAATGAGAACATGATATGGCCACGATATAATTCGTAAAGGAATTTTAGTCTTGAAATTATTCTACGTTGCGAAAGGGGTTTTAGGTTTGCCCCTTGCAAGCAAGCCTGTAGTACTAGACATAATCCGTACGTACAAACCTCACTGCCAATCTTTGTATACGTTCTTTTTCACTTTTATAACATTACAGTGGGATTAGCTTAAAGATTCCCGTGCTTTTGAGTTTATCAACTTCAGTGTAACGTTTGTAACATTGGCCATTACAAGGCCAAAGAAAAGAAACAAGAGAGAGCAAGCTTAATTTAAAAAAGAACAGCAAAAAATAAAGCAGCTGAATCCCATCTAGCTCCTAACCCGCTAAAGGTGAGTTCAAAGCACTTTCTTACGCTTAGCCCAATTTGCCACCTCCTAGTGGGTACATGCCATATGCAAAGCAACAGCAGAAAGGTGAGAAGCAGAGGAAGAGGAAGCGCGGTGCGGCAGCAGGCGAGGGCCGGTTGCGCCATGACTCCGCCGCCATACCCGGATGTTTTCGGCGAAAGCCGCTACTTCATCACCAGCGAGCACATGAAGGCGTTCCGGGCGCGGCTGTTCGGCGAGAATCGCAGCAAAGAGACGGCCGCCTACCACCCGAGCGACCGGCGACGCATACTGGACAGCGACGAGTACTGCTGGCGGTTCATCGTCCACAACCGCCTGGACCTGGAGCGGGCCGTGCGCATGGCTGACGCGGCCCTCAAGTGGCGAGCACAGGTACGGGTTTAAATGTGAACATTTGACAGAAGTCTATCTGACAGAGGTGCAGTAGCGCTTATATAAACATTGCTCTTTGTTGGCTCATCATTCACCCCTGAGGAAGGGTCCGCGTTGCTCTCGAAACGATCGGGGTTTTGAAGCAAAAGGTCACTGCAGTTGATCTCAACGTGAAAGCTGTAGGAAGTGCGGAGCAGTGATTCACCCGCCCATCGGTGACGCTGGCGTTACAAACGTGCAGCCTGCACGGAGTACATGGCGGGAAAGGAAACGTTCATTTGTGATGCAGTGGCGCCCTCTCCCCGCCTCCTTTTCCTCCTCACTCTTTCACACACCTTCCTATACAACGTATATATACATGGCTATGCTATGTTTTACCCGCTGAATCTCCTCCTCTTCACCTTCTCTTCCCTCTCCCACTCTCTCGTTAATCTCTACTGTACCCATATCCAGCTTTTGTGGACACATCACAGCCAGCGCCCCTGGCGGCCCCGGCGCGAAGCTAGCGCGTTTTCAATGGAACTGGCGAGTTTTCCCCGAATAATTAACTGTAGAGGGTGAATGCTGAAAAACGCAGACCACAGAGCGCTTCTGGGAACCTAAACGCACGAGAGGACTGCAGCAATCATGTTGCAGTAAGCTTCTATTTTGTTCCCAGAGCAGTTAAAGATTGTACAATGGGAGTCTATGGAAACGGCGCAAAATGTGGCCTGTTTTTCGGAACCAAAACGGTCACTGTCGTAAAACTAAGCAAGTTATGTTGATGGTCAGGAAATCACATGTAGTCCTGACACTCAGCTTTCGTTTGAAGCCATTCTCAACTTGCCGCAGTTGGCATAACATTGTTCCCTAACGCGTTTTTTGAAGCGCGGTCGTTCAAATGTTTGTGGTAAATTGATAAGCCCTTGCTTAACACCGGCGGCAAGGCATCCACAGTGGTCGAGCGAGCTAATCGCTCAAATTCAGAGCGCGGCGTAGCCGCGCCGTCATAGGTTCGATTCCGGGCGACGGATCAGCATTTATTTTTTCTCAGCCCGTGCCTTAGTTCTGCAGCTTCGCACAGGATGTCGCCGCCGAAACAAAAAAGAGCTTTCGTTTCGGTTTCGGTTCTTGACTGTAATCTTGAGCTGCCGTTTCTTTTTCTCTTTATTATATGACTTTTTTGTGTATGTTTAAACACTCCACGGGTATCACATCGTTCAGATCTACATTTGTAATTCTTACTTTACTCTTTTATAAGCGTCCTAAGGAACAGAACGCGCGATCAAGTTATGGTGAACAAAGCTCTTTCGAACTTTTGTACGCGTACTGTGGTGGAAACTTATTTCTCCCTTCTCATGATGTCGTTGCGACCTTCTCAGTTACCTACAATTCAGCAACGTAAAGGAAGCGAACTAAGCTTACACAAGCGAGGCATAGTAATTAAATGACATGTTAGGCGTTTTTGCAGTTGCTTTGTACTTTAGGGCTAACGCAAGTGTTTGTCGTAATCTTAACGAACGAAGGGGAATTTTTCGAGGGGTTCTTTTTTTTTTGTTAAACACTACTAATGAAACCAACAGATAGTTAAGCCAATCAAATAATAGGAAAAATTATTTGTTCTTTTTCAAACAGCAGTGCAATGATTTCGCCCTAACTTAAACGAGATCAAAATCGCTATCTCGACAAACATCAGCGGACGGCTCATATACCCTTCTATACGCTGCGCTCTCAACTCGAAGAGACTGCGCGAAATCCCCTTTCCTACCTGGAGTGGCTGTGTTCTCTTACAGCACCATTTTGTAGAGTTACGCGAGGCTGGATCTAGAAGAGTTAGCTGCCCGCTTTACTTCATTTGTTGCTATCGCACTCACTGGATCGTCCTTGCGGTGAAACTGGGATTTTTATTCATCTCTTGTCATATCTATCGCCCTACGTGAACAGAAAAAAAAAACCAGTATGCCTTCTCCTTTAAAATCACAAAGCACTGTGCGCTGCAACGGATAGGTCCGTGTGATATGACGTGTGTGGATCAAAGCTTTCGGGAAGTCCAGGGACTGGTGCTCCCAGTTACAAAACGAAAATCCTGTGATTCAGCAGCTTTTCGCACGCACTCGCAGCCCACCTCAACGTACCGCAATAAGATGCCATTTTAAACATCTGTAAATGAAAATGTGCGCAGCATGTACTGGTTGCGCAAGGCTGGAACCGAAAGCGGAGCTAGCGTTCGGCCTAGCTTCTTCTAAGGTTTTGCTAGTAATACCAAGCTATTGCTAGAGGTGCAAAGTTTTTGCTAGTATAGTATTATAGGATATGGCTAGGCTTGGATAATCTATTCTTCTCAGGTTTCGGTCGGTTCCCCAGACTATGCACTTGATGCGTGGTTCTGAAGGGGAAATGTCGCGTCACTAGTAGTTACGTGATGGCATTTTAGTCACGTGAGAGAGAAAGTAGATTTTTATTAGAGTCCAGTGCGGACGCTGAGGTTGCCCCTCGCCACCCGGTTGTTCCGAAGTTTTTGGCGCCAACACGTCACGTCAATAGTTACGTGACGTTACGGGATTTTAGTGGCGAGACTAATTACTTGATTTTACGTGATTTTTAGTCACGTGGCTAGTTGTTACGTGATTGTAGTCACATAAGTAGATGTGCGATGTTACGTGATTTTGGTCACGCGACAATTGCAGGCCTGGTGTACAAAAATTGTAGTCGCAGGAAACAACTACCGATCATCGATATCACATATATTTTACGATCACGAGAAATTCATTTTCGTTGCTCGAAAGAGCAAGCGAAGCTGCACCCGTGCACTTTTTATCACGTTTCAAAATTGTTTGGGCTTCTACGATTTTTTTTTTGAATTTTTTGTGTGCTTCATTTGCTCTATTCTTTATTCTTTCCTGGTGAGGAGTGCATATATATTGCTGTACGTTTGAAAATATAGTCAGTTTTAAGTTCAGCGCTGTGTGTGTTTTCCAATATCGTCCTCGTTCCTTGCGCTGTGAAACATCAAATAATGGTCTACAGCGCATTTTTGCAAACAGAAAGCAGCTGTTTTCACTTCGGATTCCGTTCCTGCTCTTTGGAATGTGGGGACACTTGCAAGGAGCGTTGCAAGGAGAGTTTGACCATAGTATCTTTATAATAGCTATCGTATCACGGGCTAGCTTCCGCGCGCTGTGGCTGAATGGGTTGATCATTTGTGCTGGCTGTTTGCGCGCAATCGTTGGGGCCTTGGTTCGAATCCCAATGCGGTTTTTTCTTTTTTTTTGTCTCTCTCAGAGTTGCTCATGTTTGCCGCGGTGGTACAGCGGTTACGGTGCTCGGCTGCTGACTCAAAGGGCGCAGGTTTGACGGCGGCTCCAGCGTTTTTGAACAAGACGAAAATGCTAGAGGCTCGTGTACTTGGTTTTAGATGGACGTTACGAACCTGAAGTGGTCGAAATTTCCGCAGCCCTCGGCTACGGCATGCCTCATAAACATATTATGGTTTGGACACGTAGAACTCCAGCAATTATTATTACTAGTACAACGCTGTTGAAGATTTAGTTGCTTGTTTTTTTTCGCTGGAGCATTGCAACCAAGATATTTGCTGCAGTTTCGGTTTCGCTTTTGGAAATGGAGCAAGTAAACTTCTAATGTTTTATTTTTTATTACCACACAACCCATTACTTAATAACGAAGGAAATGGACCCAGATTTTAGTTAACCTCAACCATAAGAAGACAATACAAAACGAAACCAAGGCAAGCATGAGGGCAGCCATTTGTAATACAATAAAGCGTTTTAAAGAAGTACTCTACCATTAGAGACGACGCAGAAACGTAACCAGTAATAGTAGAACCAACGCAAAGCTTGTATTGTTGAATCGTCGCCTTTTTTCTACGGGAGCAGCGTTCTCTGCTTCTGCAAGTAGTGCTGCTCCATTGCATTACATTTACTTCTCCTCCGAAAAAGAGCCATCCTGACTAACTACGGACAGCTGCATAGTGACAGTGAGGCTTTAGCAGGCCATATGTACAATCTCATGACTCGACACTGTTTGATTACAATAAGTCTCAAGCGACTTGACGGCGTATATGATGAAGTACGAGCAGGGGCGGATCCAGGCGCTTGCTTTGGGGGGGGCGGTTGGTTGTTGGGGGGGGGGGGAGAGGGGGGAGGGGGGCGTTGCCCAACTTTAAAACTTCACGTTAGTAACCAAATGTTCATTATTTTTGTTCTCAGTTGCATTGCTCAGTGCCATTTCATTATCTAAAATTTCGCATATTTCCGCTAAACATTGGGGAACACGTATCAGTGTTGTTGGTAAGAGGAGGGTGAAAGAGGGAAGGGCAGGCCACCTGCTCGATAAATGAGTATTCCCACAACGGCGAGCTCTAGTATTCCTTGAATGTAGTTTCGGAGTAAGCCTCCCTTTGTTACCCCGCCCCCTCCTCCCCATTGCCTTTTTTTCTGGCCGGTCGTGTTGCCAGAAAATGCCCTTTCTATCTCCGCAGCCTAAGGACGGTCAAACGGAGCTTTCGGAGTCGCGCTCGATTATACCCCGCGCACGTGCTCTCGGAGGCTTGCTCGGTACTTCGGCGAATATAATTCACAGCACCACTGCCTGCCTTCCTTCTTTTTTTTTTTTTTGGACCAGCCGCTGAAGGTTGACTAAAAGGTAACTTGTTCTGCACGCTTTGTGGGACCACGGCCGGGCTAGACTGCACGTGCGCGCTCAAGCGCGCACGTGCAGTCTAGCCCGGCCGTGGTGGGACGAAAGATGCCAGTTTGAATGACACAGAACAGACTCCTGTCTCTGAGAAAAAGATGGGAGAATTTGAAGACCCCTCGCTTTGCTGAAGAGCTGATGGCCCTGGGAGTGGGGAGGAAACTTTAGCTCGCTTCCATAAAGGCAGCAGTTGCTTTAGCAAAATAGTTGAGGCTTGTGCTCGTCGGTGCCTATTTGAAAGATGCAGGACGCAGAAGAAATCTTTTCTAGAAAGCCTGTTTCGCTCTTAACAAAAGCGCTGGGCTGTGTGAGGGGTGCTTCCCTAGTCTCGGATTGGGATGGACACAGCGACCACCTGAAAAAATTCTACGTTCTGAAAAATGGCCTTCGGTGAGGTGAAAAGCGGGGGGGGGGGGGTTGGGTTGGCTTATAGCTTTGGGGGGGGCGATCGCCCAATCGCCCCCCCCCCCCTGGATCCGCCACTGAGTACGAGGCGTGCTAGACCACACGGTACGGGCCGTGGTACTTCGGAAGAAGTTTCGTAGACCGACCGGGGCCACATTGGAGTCCCGAGGCCAGGCCCGTAGCTAGGGGGTATGTCCCAAGGACCCGCCTCCCCTCCCAAAAGTTTGACGGAGGCGGTGTTTTACTGACAAGAATAATGAGAATAGGTGTTTCTCTCAAACTGTCGAGGCCTTCAGCAAGTGCCCCCTCCCTTTACCTCACGCTCATAACGTGCATGCCATTTGTGACCTGGAAGTGCCGGGCGCGCGGCGATGATGTAATCGAGAGGCATGCACGATATTAGGACTGTTTTTGTGAGGCGAAACGACACCCTTTCAACACGTTCTTTAGTGTACGCTGCTTTCCTGAAAAGCATAGGTGATTTCATAGGGAATATCAGCCGATTACACACTGCCTTTGTTGCCGCAACGCCACTTCACGCCGTTGAAAGAGCAATAAGAGGGAGTAACTAAGAGGGAAGTCCAGGCATGGACACATGCATGTTGTCTTTACTGATGACTTTCCCTTAACAGGTACCCATGATAGCAGCAATGTACAACAGAATGAATGAAAACAGCGAGGAAGAAGACTTTTGCGAAAGCATTCGACAAGGTTGCTCATCAATGCTTATTACTAAAGCTCTCACAACTAAATCTACAACCCGCTGTTCTAACATGGATTGAGCAGTTCCTTACCAACCGCCTACAGTCAGTGTGCGTCAATAACAACAACTCTGAGCCTCTTCGAGTAGGATCCGGCGTCCCTCAGGGTTCGGTATTAGGCCCCCTACTTTTTCTAATATATATTAAAGACCTACCAATGCACGTTACTAGCAAAATCCGCATGTTTGCCGATGATTGCGTTATTTATCGTTCAGTTGCTAACAATACTGACCAGCTTGCTCTTCAACATGACTTGCACAACATTCAAAATTGGTGTCAACGTTGGTTAATGGTTTTAAATCCGAGTAAATGCAAAACTGTGTCCTTTTCTCGCCGTTCTAACCCGTTGGAATTCCAGTATGAAATAGTAAATCAGCAACTTGAGACAGTAAGCCAATATAAATACTTAGGTTTGACGATATCAAATGACCTTGACTGGTGTGCGCATGTGACAAAAGTAATCGCATCAGCTAACAAAACGTTGGGTTTTTACGACGTCACTTACAAAGCACTCCACAGCATGTCAAACTCCTAGCATACAAGACACTAATACGGCCGAAACTAGAGTACGCATCAGCCATTTGGAATCCTCGCCAGATTTTCCTCACAAATGCCCTTGAGGCCTTTCAGAATCGTGCCACTCGTTTCATCCACTCCGCCTTTTCATATGATATCAGCGTAACATCTTTGAAAGCAGAATCTGGCCTACAAACACTTTCCAATCGTCGTCTCATCGCTAGTTTATCGTTATTTCATAAGTTCTATCACAGCGCGCTAAATCAAGCACCGTATATTTTGCCATTATCAAGCATATCCTATCGCATTGTCACCCCCTAAATGTTGCCCGTCCTCATGCTCGTACTGTCACCTTCGCATCTTCTTTTTTTCCTCGAGCAGCCAAGGACTGGAACGACCTTGCGCAGGAAATCGCTGACTCAAGCCCATCTGCCTTCATGGAAGCTATCACATCCCTATATACCATGCAGGGCTGGGCAAAGATACTTTGAAATTGTATCGCGATACGATACAAGATACTCAAGCAAGAAGTGTTTGAGATACAGATACAAGATACTGCCGGAATAATTGTATACGATACGATACTTGGCAATTGTATCTTAAGATACTTCAATACATTCTCAAATTTGTTATTACAGATTCGTATAATGTAGCAGTAAACGCCTAAACACGAAAATGTATGCTTGAAAATTACTTAACTGTGACCAGTTTTTGTTACACTTGAATGAAATGTCTGTTGGTATCTCAAGAGTATTGCCCTTCTTGCTCAAAGTACATTAGTTTCCTTTAAAAACAACTTACTGGGGCTTGTTGTAGCTTCTTCACAGGAAAACTCTTTATACACTTTGCTGACAGTGGTTCTTGGTTGTCATTTTTGCAATTGATGGGAGCCGCTGCTCACCTTGCCGACCAGCTAGCGGGTTGCCATATAGTCACAATAACGTCAGTAAGAAGCCTTCGCACGACGGCGCAAATACCGGTGTGGACTTTTACCTTGTCCGTAAAAGACAGTTTGCACAATACCGTATACCCGGACAGGTGTACAACAGCAACAACGCTGGTAGCGACATTTTTGTTTGTTTAGGAGGGGGGGGGGGGGAACGCATGGTGTATACAGGGTTTGAGACCGTCCGCTAGCGGCCCGGACGGCACACATGACCGTCTCCGTCCCATTTGTTTTTATTTCCTAAATAAGTGTGTTCGTGAGCTACACAGACATGACTGGTCTTAAGCCTTTCTTTCGTGAGGAACATGTGGTCACCATGTGCTGAAACATAACCGCGGAACAAAAACTATATTTCAGTCCGCGTCCAGATTTCACTCGTTGTGTAAATCGGTATCGTTGTTTCTCGAATCCTGACTCCAAATCCCCTTTAGAAATGACCTATATATGAGATATGGGAAAGGCTTCCTTTCAAATGGCAACGTCATTTTGTTCAAAATCTCTCCGACCCCACCATCTTCACTGTCCCGTCCTTTGGAGCAAAATTTCGCGACTGCGGCCCGCTGGCTATAAGCTGAGTTTGAGACCCCTGGTGCATACGTAAATGACGTAAAACTGCAATGAAATTTCCATGTTCTGCTTAGCTGCTGGCGTAAGGGATTCTTTGTTGATATACTCACGTACAACGCTAACGTGCAATCACTAACGTACAAACAGAAATATCTCAGACGTATAGTATAGTTGCACAAAGCGTCGCAGGACACCGCCGCTATTCGCGCTATTGCCGCTTATAGCTCCCATTACGTGGCGATTAGTAATACGAAAAATATTGAAGAAGGCCTAAACCGGAAAACAAATATAAGTAAAATAGAGAGGTGGTTGTGTATCAAACATTCACATTGAATGAGTACAGAAAAATAATACAGACGGTGCCCTTAATAGCTGTGAACATGAAGTATCGTCAACGTACCTGTTGAAACAATAGAGAGAGAGAGAGAGAGCTCTTTATTGAAAGGCAGAAAATTTACCGGTGTGTGTAAATTCGCTGACTTGCTACTCTACGTGGGGAAGGGGATTGGGGACTGAAAGACACAACGAGAGAGAGAGAGAGAGATCGAAAAAAATATAAAAAGTTAAAATAGAATAAAAAAGAGGTAAAAACACAAACTGAGTTTTTTGTTTCTTGGGCGGGGACGTGTGCTGACAGTGACTTATTTCGTGCTTTCAAGGTGCCATTAATGTTTGTCGAGCTGACCGATGCTCTCTAAATACCTGAATAGCAATTTCATCGCTTACCTCTGTTGCGTGGCGCAGGGTAAAGGGTCCAAGGCACAGTCAATTGATAAAGTTCTTTTGGTTAGCATATGCATGCAATGTTCATAAAGCGCACGCTCTTCGGCATACGCTCGGCACTCAAACAAAATATGCTCGACAGTTTCTATGGAGCAACAGTACGGACTTTCGGTTTGACCGAAACGGTACCATAAACTGTTTCCATAAGCACTGTTTAGTCGAAGACGATGGTACAGAGTTTCGAGATGGCGAGGAACTCTGCATGGGAATGTTCTTCTTAGATGAGGGTCGATAGAGTATAGGAAAGCATAGTGATGTGTCGAAAGGTTCCAGAGCCTCTTGTTTTCTTCGGAAGCAAGTCTCTGAGCCAGCTGAGAAGCATCAGATTTAGTGAAATAGGTTCGCCTACAATTTCGGTTTTGAAGGCCTTTGCGTGCCTCTTCATCCGCTTTTTCGTTGGCCAGAATACCGCACTGAGCTGGTATCCACTGAAATATGATAAAGTTACCTGTGGTAACAGCCAAGGGGCGTAAGTACGCTATATCAAATGAAATCGGGTGATGATTTGTGTTCTTTAAGAGGTTGAACAGTATCTGTAGAGCTCCCTTGGAGTCGGTGAAGACCACCCATCAATACTGCGTTTGACGTAGGATATAGGGGGCAGCTTCTTTGATGCCATGAAGTTCTGCTGTCGTCGAGGATGTCCTCCTCTGTAGCCGATAAGATAGCATTTGTCTTGTGGAGGGCACATAGATGCCACAGGATGAAGTCTCCTGAGTGGTGGAGGCGTCAGTGTAAATATGAGTGTGCTGGGTGTAGTGCTCGGCTAAGTAGAGGAGAGTAGTCTGCAGCAGTGCGGTCTGTGAGATGCGTCTCTTTGCTCCATTGATGCCTGGTACAAATAGTTTTATATCAAGAGGCGAAAGTGTCCATGGAGAAAATCTCGGAGCCATTGTTTACAGTGGCTGTCGAATAGCAGTAAGTTGTAGCATTTGCAGGGCTTGTCCGAATGCTGAATTGCTGTGGGTGAGATGTGCGCGGTACAGAAAATCCTTCTTCCTTTGTAGGAGATGGCGAAAATGAGTGCGCAGAGTTTCTTGAGTAGAGATGACTTCTAGCGGAAGACATCCTGCTTCCGCTACAGTTCCCGAAGTTGATGAGCTCTTCGGGAGGCCTAGACAAATTTGTAAGCAGTTGTTTCGTGCGGCTTCTAAAGTTCTTTTGTTTGCTGGTGATAATCGATGAAGCACTGGTAGGCAATAGCGCAAGTTTCCTTCAATATACGCCTTCTCAACTAGTACCAAAACTGAGTGCCTATGGAAAATTGCGTGAAACGGCTTGTTGGGACGCTCATGAGCAAAACGGAGCATTCAGTAAAACAATCTTTCTCGAATACCCTTCCTAACATCTTTAAGGTGGCTCCCTAATTATTTCCATTATTATAACGCAAACTCAATTTCGCTATTTTCTTAAACTCTAAGCAGAATATTTTGTACTGTATACACAAGGCACGCCCACATAATAATATACTTCTTTTCAAAATCGCCTAGGCAACTTGTAAATGCGTAAACAGTAGCGGAAATAAAGCAGACAGTTAGAAGAATAACGCAGAAATCTTATTTTGCGAACGCGTTACAAAAGACATACTGCAGTGACCAGACCGGAAAAACAGTGCAGAGACCTAGGTAATGTATATGATGCAGAATGACACCTAAGAAAGCCCTTGTGGTAATAATCAAATTATGATTTTATAAATTCTTTAAATAAATGTAGATAGAAGTGAAAAATACGGTACGCCAAGAAATTTTCTGTTAGGTAAACGCTTGCTCTATTTCATCTAGCGTCGGTACCAGTGGTGCTAACGTTGTTGAAATCTTAATTGCATATAAGTCAATTCAATGCATGCAAGTCAAATTTACATCCACGAGATCCTTCAACTCGCTGATATGTAAAATCCACGCGACGCAAAGCAACGCCATTCTTGCACGCATCACATTTCGTTACGGAGCAAGACGCAAGAGAATCTTTAATAACGACACTGTAACAACATCAGAATTTGCGCAATAGACGCCGCACGTAGTGGAGTACGCGGCGCAGGACAGTGGCTAAGAGCAAGTGCCATGGCATTGGCGCAACTAAAAAGAAAAGAAATCTAGAAAACAAAAGCTACGTGGGCTGGGCGTAGACGTCCGCGTGCTTGTCTTCCTGACCTTGCACCCTCACTGGATAACTCTGGCGTAAAAATAAAATAACGTCACTGCCCTTAGACTTATCTTATTCAGATGGCTTAGTGGCACCGGTACCAGCTTGAGAAGCAGAGCTTGGCCAGCAATTATTGTTTCGCACGGTTCGGTTGCGATAGAAGTATCTTGTATCTTAATATACACGATACATTATTGAATGTATCGGAAATACAGATACAGATACTCATTTTGCGAGACGTATCGCGATACAGATACAAGATACCAAAAGAGTATCTAAGATAGTATCTGAGATACATGTATCTTCGATACTGCCCAGCACTGATACCATGTAACAAAGTGCTTACGTTGTTGTTTATCTTGTAACCTACCCCTTATGTAATACCCCCTAGTGGGGTCTTTAAGGAAATAAAGAAAGAAAGAAGAAAGAAAGAAAGAAGAAAGAAAGAAAGAAAGAAAGAAAGAAAGAAAGAAAGAAAGAAAGAAAGAAAGAAAGAAAGAAAGAAAGAAAGAAAGAAAGAAAGAAAGAAAGAAAGAAAGAAAGAAAGAAACTAACAAGCGCTTTTCGCTTTACAGTTCCGCTTACTGATTCTATGAGCCAAGTATTCGACGCTCACTAGATTGCCCTCCGCACTGTGTTCCCGAGCCAAGCCTAATTACGGTTCATCAAACTAATGAACAGATCAAGCTCGCCTTGCTTGTTCGCCTCAGGTTTATGACTAACGTGACTAACTATGACTAACTAGTTATGACTAAATATATATATATATATATATATATATATATATACAAAATGTGTGTTTGTGTGTGTGTGTGTAGAGAATGCCTTGCGGGTAGTACTTACTGAAAAAAGAAAAGATGCCTTCATTAACGTTTCAGCCGTGACACCCGCCTACGTAGGTCAGTGTCTTGCGAAGCCTATGCCACAGCCCCAGCGGTATGAAATCCCTTTTTTTCCGATTTTTGATGTGTGCTACCTGGAAGTTCATTCAATGTAGAAAGCGCCGCGCGCATGCGCCGTTGCTTGACATGCGTTCACTAGTAGTCACGAAGGCAACGCCACCTCTCAACGTCAACTCCTTTTACTCTTTTATAAGCACAAAATAAATCGAGAATGCCTATTAACGTGCGGATTAATTTTAAACGCATTTTTTTCTTTAGTAAATAGCAGCGGACTGCGTACAGCATTCTGCACATCTCATTCGTGCACTATGAAGGCTTGCCCGTCAGGCAACGCGACATGCCGTTGTGACTTTCAAAGCGCAATTCAGCAATACAAATCCTAATCATATGGTGAGAAAAAGCTCGTTTATGTCACTGTAATTCACAGCCATGGGGTCTTGTGACACATTTCGATCGGTTGTCAGTCCCTTTAAGAAAGCACATCGCGAATATATATGGTGATAGAGTAAGTATTTACTCTAAAAAGGCGTGACCTCACTCATGCTCACCTCATGTTCCAGGATCCCAAATATTTGTCCATAAGTAAATATTGAGAAGGTTATTGTGTATACATATTTGAACTTTCTCACTATCAAGGAGGTAATTTCCGCGTCACTACAAAATCTGCCCTAAATGGTGGCTCTGCGCTGTACAGCACACGTGTGCGCTGTACAGCGCAGAGCCACCATTTAGGGCAGATTTAGGGCCTAATCTAAGAAAAAAAATAACATGTTATCAGATTGACAGGAATTCTTCGAGCTATTTCCACTCAGACAAAGCTTAGAGGGAATACCATGTCTAGAGGGTGTTTTCTAAAACGCGTGCATCTATGATAGTACTGTGCTATTGATGCGCTTTAACCAGACTTCACACCTGTGTGCAGATATCCCTATTATTAAAGTCGAGGCTACATGGCAGTTATCGTGTCTTCTGAAATATTATTAATTTTTCTTAGTCGCTTTCGCGCGTATTTCTATTGCAACTTTTAAGTTGCAGTAAAATTTAATATTGAATTATATATTTCTTACTATCTATTTTACTATGATTTCCTTATCTACAATAGAGACAGAACTACCCAATACAGTGGAAGGGACTTTCAAGGTGGGCCTACACGTTCGAGCCAAAAAAGGAATCCCAACCAGGAATGTCTTCGCAGCTTTGACATTCCCATCAAGCCAGAAGATTCCAGGATTCAATACGCGGCTGATATTTTGCATCATGAAGTACAAAAAAAGCTCCGGTTTTGAAGACCCTCGAGCGGAGCTGTATTCATTCTATTCGACATGGGTCATTTTCCGTTGGGCTTTCAGAGGAAGAAGACAACTGCTTGAAAAGCAGTAGATATTAAGGGAAAAAGCAGATTTCGCTAGTCTTTATCTGGCTGAAGACTGGTATTTTTCAGTCATTGCTACGAGCGAAAAACTACTAATCAAAATTCCTGTGCGCATAAACACCATTGTTCTCTTAGGGGAACCTCCTGGAAAGAAAGGCTTAAGATTTCCTTTGGAACGCCTGCACATCTTCGTGGCAACAGAAGGAGCTCCACTCACAACTGAAGAAATTTTAGTATGCTGCGTGAACGAAAGAAGGGGGAATTAAAGGGTTCGCTTTTCTCTGATGTGTCTTGTGACCCGTTGTTGAGCAAGTCAAATGCATTTTGTATTCTACATCAGGAGTGATACAGAATAAAGAAGTGATTTTGATAGATTGTAGGAATAGTTACTATATTATGTTGCATTAATAATCGTTGTTGTCAGCGCAAAAACGCCAAAATTCGCTCTCCTGAATTTCTTTGTGCTGATCAAAGTGGACGATTGGGCCAGTAGGTGATTCATGATCGACTTTGTGCTTGCTGTAGTGCAAAGTTGAAAGAGACTGCGCCTACAGAACATGTAAGGAGAGCTTCAAGAGAACTTCCAGCCCATTAGAGTAACCTATTGGTGTATCTGCGCCAACAGGATTCAAGACAATCACCTCGAGCATATGAGTCAGTCGACCGTGAGAAAAAAAAGGGAAAAAAAAGAAAGAGAAAGAAGAAATGCAATTAGGATAGATAAGTGCTTTTTTTTAGCGGGATAGACGGAAGATCTAGAGATTATTACACAACACTTCGGTCGTATATGTTCTACTATACGTTCATTCCTAACAAAAAAACTAATCAGGTTCACATTTTCCGGTGTACAAGATCATCTTTCAACGACTGTATCATTTTTGCACACCCTCTTAGACGGCGCGAAGCTTGCGGTGACAGCCACATTTCAATAAGAACTAAATGAAAACAAATAAAAACTATCTTTAAATTCCTTTTTTTTTACTCTCATTCCTAGCGTTCTCAAACTTATCCAGTTCGAATTTGAGGTATCGCAAGGAGCAAACAAGCATCACCCAAGTGGTACACCAAAGGAAATTCGGCTTATTATGCAACAACAATATCCTGTCCGTACCCCAACATAATGGTTCCCGCTAGCTGAAAAAAGAAACTCGGGAAGCAGCATGCTGCTCCATTATCCCACCGGTACGGCAGCGCAAGAAACTAAACATACAAACAAATAAAAACACGATTCTCTTCATGCATCGTGGGCGCGTCTATAACGGCCAGACATCTGGCATGGCACGTCTAGAAAAACTGCCAATTCATTGCCAGTCGTCGCCGTCGAGATAACGCCGACAAACAGAGCTCTCTTTTCTGCGCACCGAGGTGAAGCGACAGTCTCGGGGCGTGTGTACTGTTTCTTTTGATTCTCTTTTATTTAGTGCCGCGTCACTGCAGACGTCATGGCGGGACTTTTGAATTCTTTAAGGTCGATACGCCACGTGGTGTCGTTCACGCGAACTAGGCCGCTGGTGTCCAGAAAAGCTGCATATGCGGCTATGGTATGCTTTACACTCCCCCTCCTCCTTATCTTCGCATCTCTCCTAACCCTCACTTCCCATTCCCACTCCGTTGTTCTGCTAGAGTAGAGTAAGACTTGTTGCTGGGAGAGTTGGTTGAAATCGAAGGGGTACATTTTAGCGCAAACTATGAAAGAAAGGCACGAGTAGCCAGTTGAAGTTTAGCGCCCGACCTATCTGATTTCTCGTACTTCTTACTCGTGCCTTTCTTTCATAGCTCGCGCTAAAATGGACCCCTTCTGCTATAGTACGTACGCCTGTGCTATTCTTCACCCTCTCCACCCTCCGCACCCTCAAATCTCTCCTCCTAAACTCACTTCTCTTTCCCACCCCCTTGCTATACTATATGCATTGCTGTGTTCTACCTCTCTCCCTCCTCCTCACCCTCACAACCCTCCACCTCCCCCTATCTTCCTTCCCACTCTCTAGATATACTGTACTATACAAGGCTATGTTATGCGTTACACCTTCCCACCTCGTTAACCTCACTTCCCGTTTCATCCCCCTTGCTAGACTGTACTATACATGTCTATGCAATGACTTATCGGTTTGTGTACGCTTGCGTTTTGCCTGCGTGTCGCCAAACTACGTCATGAGACATAACACGAGTTGCATCCTCCTGCATCCCTCCTCCTGCATCCCTCCATGCACGTTCGCGCCACGCATACGGCCGGCGCGTTTCACAGCTGCTTGAGCCGCTACCGGCAGTAGCCCTCGCACGCTTTCACTCGCACATAGGACATACGACGCGCGCGGCGATATAACCAGCTTGTACATTATACGGAACATGACGGCGATTGCAGAAATGAGCCTCGAGTGCCCAGATAATTGCTACTTACCACCTTGGTTGGTGTCCTTCATCCAGGTGCGGCTGCACGAGCTGACCGAGTCGAGCCTGCCCAGGGCTTGCCTGCAGGCCGGCTTCGTGCACCCGTTCAACGTGGACCGCTACGGGAACCACGTGCTTCTGCTGCGACCCGCCAACATCCGCAACCTTCCTATGGTTGACGTCCGCCGCGTGCTGGTCTTCTTCGTGGAGACCCTGCTGCGGCGACAGAACGCCTCGCGCATAACACTGCTCGTGGATTGCGTTGGCGGCGACCGCCACCAGGTTAAGTCTCGTTCAACATGTTTTGCCTCAAACTGACAAAAAAGTCATTTCAGTGTAAATAGAAACGCGAGCGCGGATAAGAACTCATCGGGTCCTATATGCTGTCGAAGGCGAAAGCCTTAGCACGCCTTTGCTTCGCGCGTACACAGATGGTGACGTTCTGAATACGCGCTTTCTCTTGCTTTCCGGGAGTAAAGATAGGAAGTAAAGAGTACTTGGAATGCAACATTGGGGGCCTTCGGCCGCCATTATCGTCAGAACCCTGCGTGGCCATAACCGTTTCCTTTAAACAGTGGCGGGACAGTCCGACTGATTAATACGGGGCAGGTTTCGCGCCCCCTCTTAGGTGATTAGGGGGCGCGAAATACGTTCTGTCGTCACATCATGAAGCTGGGCGAGAACAGTCTTACGCAGATGAGCAGCAGCGACGAGCAGTCTGTCGTGGAACAAAATACATTAACATCCTTTTGTGTTCAATTGCAGCTTGAGCTGGGTCGGTATGTGATGGCCTTATTCCGCTGCTACTACCCTCGCTCGCTGGGCTTCGTTCTCCTGTGGCATCCCCCGCGTTTGCTCCAGGGCATCTGGAAGCTCTGCAAGGGCCTGATGCCCGTCGAAGCCCTGGAGAGGGTACGCTTCGTCACGGTCAGGGACATCGGCCGCTACGTTGACCGAGACAAGCTACCCGTACGCATGGGGGGCACCGACAACTACCACTATGTGTACGTGCCCGGAAGGCCTCTGGGAGAACGGTGTCCCAAGCTCGCCCCTCTGGACCCCGTCAGCTGCCCGACGGCGAGCCTGCACGTCTACGGCATGTTCACGGCATGACGCGGCTGTACTTAAGGCTGCTGTTTAGCTGCGAACCGCAGCACACGAACACGAACCGCTGTAGCCCTCGCCTCCGTTACAGCGCTGTTACACAGCGCCTACGACTTCGTAGGCGCTGCAAATAAAAATTCCAATAAAAATATTTCACGGCGTTTTCCGAGTTCTTACTCCATCATTAAACAATCTGACCGGTAAGCTTTCTGCTGCACTAAATAAAACAGGTACCGTAAAAATATGTTGTAAGTCCTTTGAAGGGGTTCTGACATCACTTTTCGAAACTGACTTTACTCCGCCATACAAATCTGTACAGAGACGGCTCTGACCAAGTGTGAAGCTCGGGAAGTGCTGATATTTTATTCAGACATTAAAGTAAGATTTCGCACGGCGCACTCGCTGACATCAGCACTAGCCTGACGTCAGGCTACAGTATCAATTCTGGCGAGTTCCCGCACCAGGTGTGATGACGTCAGGTAACAAAATATACAGAATGGCTGCTTGTGCGTCACCAACGGTAAAGTACCAGAACCAACGGAGCTACGGAGGGGAACGTCTATGGAAACGTAACGATATTTTGCGTGAGCACGTCACGAGAAGCTCATACCATGTCGTGACGTCAAGGTACAGTAGGAACCGAAAGTAGCTAACATTTAAAAACATGTTGTAATCAATTTTTCGGGTTGCACTCACGCTTAACAGTACATTTTACAGGCTCTTGATGGATTGGCCTTTCATTTAACGCAAAAAAAGCAGAGAGAGAGAGAGAGAGAGAGAGGAAACATTTAATGAAGAATGGCTTGTTAGTGAAGGTGGGAGGGTCCCTTATTCCATGAACCCACAGGCCTGGACCACCCGCCGGGCCCGGCCAGCACCCCAGTATGCCTTAAGACTTAAAGGGACTCTAAAGAGAAAAACGATTTTTGCTCGTATTAGCAAACCACCTCAAGTTTCGCAATAAAAAAACACAACTCTTGGCGCAAGAAGACGCTTGGTAAGCGAGAAAATGTTAAAAGAAAATCCAGGTGGCAACGAAACCGTGAAGCTCGCGCACCAACTCTGTGACGTCATAGATTTTGAGGGCGTCTGCTAAGACCTGCATAGTTCTTAATCAGTAGCAATAAAGGACATTGCCCCCTGAGGGGGCCAGAGACTTAACGTGTCATGTTTCAGCAAATTTTATTGAGCCAATGTGGCAAAAGCACGAAGTAACGCTTGGAAATCCGTGACGTCACGCTGATACCCATGTGTAGAAATTTCGGCGCGAAATATAAGAATGAGACTTTGACCGCCACTTTCGGTTCTATTAAAGAACAACCTATGATGGCGAAATGAATGATAATAGAGTTCTCAAAAGAACAAGCGATTTGTCTAAACTGATTCGTAATTACACTCCAGTGACCTTTGAAAGGGACAATGAACAGAAAAACAATTTTTCTCATATGAGTAAATTTACTCATTCACCATGCCAATATCACCACGTTTGAGGCTAGAAGCACTTCATAAGCGAAGAGAATGCGCAGACGAAATGCGGGGGTCGACGCCCCTTGAAATTCCGCACCGAAGGCCGTGACGTCATCGATTTTGGACGGTGTCTATTAGGTACTAATCGGTAAAAATGAGTACATTGTTCTCTGATGGCGGCATAGAATTACATACTAAGCTTCAGGAAATTTCGTTGAGCCAATGTCGCCAAGATAAGAAAAATACGCTTTGAAATCCATGACGTCATGCGCGGAGATTCCGGTGCGAAATTTAAAAATGAGACTTCGACCTTGATTTTCTCCGCTATGAATAAAGCTATGATGGCGAAAATTACATCAAAGTTTTCAGAGTAAAATGTATCAGCCTAAACGGATTGATTCCTTCTGCTTAGTGTCTCTCTATGAACCTGATGGCGAAAAGAATAAAAATAAGGTCCTTGGTCCGAACAGCTTACCGGTCTAAATTGATTCATAGTTACACTCTATCATTCAGCGTAGCCAGGGGAGGGGGGGGGGCAAACGAGCCCCCCCCCCCCCCGATAAATTTCAATTTTGCATGTCTACATGTACACGCACACATACAAACGCACGCACGAACATGCATAAAGTATGGCTGAACCCCCTCCCCTCCCCCCCCCTTCAAAAAAAAAATTCTGGCTATAGTGACCCTTTACACAATATCTATAGGAGACTTGTCCGGCGGAGCAAAAGGGACGGGAGAGAGGCTAGTCGCCTCACGAGACACCGCGCCGGAGTTCGCCCATCGGGGCACCGGCTCTTTCCTGCCGCCGTGGCGACCGGCCATGAGCGACACCACGGCGGCGTACTCCCGCAGCGCCGCGTGCAGCGGGCATCAATCCGGGGGTCTATCCCGTGCAGGCGAGGGGCCTCCTTCACGAGCCCCCCGCAATGCCCTTGCGCGGCTTGGAGATCCGAGGGGTCTCGAGACCCAGTCCCTACCAGGGGTGACAAGTCGCTGGACGGACCTGGCGCCACAGGCAGCGGGTCCCCTGTACCCGTCAGAAAAAACGCGCCGGGTGTGCGCGCGGCCGTGGAATCAACGCAACCCGCACTGCCGCGCGAGCGGGGATTCGAACCCAACCTCCCGATGCCGAGGCGGACGCCTCTGACCACTAGCCACGGCAACGGTGAGGAAACGCCAGCACTAATCGGCAACTTATCTGAGCTGCCGTCGTAAGACTTCTACTTACGTAGCTCTCATATTACCGGCAAGGCAAAACGCATTTCCAATGTTTTCAAGTATTTGGTCATTTTCCAAAGCAAAAGTACGCTTAGTAAAACACATTATTGGAAGGCTTATTGTATAACACGTGACTTCCACCCCCTACCTTCTCTCTCTTTCTCCACTAGCAAGGTTGATGAAACCGCAAGCCGCGCATCCTACCTTTACATGAGTACAAGTACTTCACGGAGCCAGCCCGCCTTTAAGTACAATGTGACGTTCCAAGGATGAACCACAGTAGTACTAATTGATTGACTTAGGCAGATGAAAACTATTATTGACCTCAGACGAAATTCCGAAAGGGGAAATCGCGAGGATGGGGCGGCAAAGAAGCGCCTCTCGAAAGTCGAATAATGGCGCGCTTTGAAATCCTGCGCCAAGGGCCGCTCGACGAATGGCTGCGCAAATGAGAGCACGTCACGATGCCTCACAACCACTGACGACCGAGACCGAGCAATTTCGCTCGTCGCTGCGGTGACAACGCTAACAACGCGAGTTTTGTCTTCCACCTCATAACAAAACCCGCCCCCAGAAAACGCCTGTCGGACTGGGTGCTGCCATCTAGCGGCTACATTTGCAAACACGCAGCAGCCGGTTTGCAGCCTTCGAGATGGAAGACGAATGCTGCACGATAAGTCTCGAGGACATCGTTTCTACTGCCACGCGAGAACTTCGGCCGCTTCGGCGCCTAGGCCTAGGGCGCTATCGTGCTGTCTTTTATTATGGCGGCTACATTTATCGTCCGACATTGAGTGGACCCACATGAGAAAGACATTGTCTCCCGGGCCTCTCTTACCAACAAGTTCGTGACAAAAAGCTGCATTGCGATGAATGCAGTAGTCAGTAGCGTATACTTCAAGTGCGTAGCTATTATTGCAGAAGTGAATTAAACCAGTTAATAAAACACGAACCGATGAAAACACAGACTGTGACAGACTAGTAAACCCTTTCGTTACTGATAAAAAGGCCACGTTTGTCTGTTTCCCTCCAGTATGTCGGTGTAGTCGCAAACGTTTCCAGCCTACGGCTGCAGACCAGAAAAATTCTGATAACGTGTGCAGCAGCAACATTTTCCCGCTTGTTAACACTTTATGTTTACTATGACCGGTACTGTAAAATGGGCTGTAAGTAGTGCCAGGTGCGCACGGGGTCCTTGAACCCCTTGAATACCCTTGAAAATCGAAAGTGTGTTTTTCAAGGCCCTTAAAACCTTGAATTTCGGACCAGTCCTTGAAAAACCTGAATTTGTTGAATGCTAATTGAATTGTATTTGTCATCATGAAAATGGTTTTCGTTGCTCAACTTTTTGTCTTTTGTTTGAGTTCTAAAATGCGGCAGGAAACCGTACCCATTTTTATACCTATTTAGCCGAATCTCGTTTGGCCGCTGGCAACATTGACTTGGTGCGAGTTTCGGAGGCAGCGTTCATGTAGACGTCGTGTCAGTGGCTTAAAACGTCACTACCGGCGCTAGCGGAAGTAGTAACGCTGCGAGCGCAGTCGCCCCATCGCTATCGCTGTCCATTGTCTCCGTCCAAACTAGTCCACGCGGCGTCCGCGTTTGTGCGCGGGCTTTAACCTAGTCGGTCCTTGTGCTACCAGCGCTTTTTGGAATGAGCGTGCCTTCTACGTGTTTGTACAAGGGGTGCAATTGATGTGTTGATATGTAAACAATGCCTGGAAAAAGCAAATTTCAGACTACGTTGGATCCACCATGACGACTACAAGCACTGGATTGCACCTGACACCGATCCGCATCGGCTAAGTGCAAGCTTTGCTGCAAAAACTTTTGGAGTGAAGCCATGGGTGAATCCGCTTTAAAAAGTCCATGAAAGTGCCAGCATAATTGGCGCAATCAGATGGGGCAAGGGAGTGCGTTTGAAAAGCTACCTGACGCCTTTTCCGACAAGCAGTCCACTACAGCTCTCCGTTGCAGTCGCCAAGCTTAAATGATGCTTCTAAAACGCACGAGCTTGTCACTGACGCAGAAATTCTTTGGACTTTGAAAGTCGTCACAATCCCACTTCTCGTACCGGTCGTCATCCCAATCAGAGTTTTTCGACGCATGTTTCCGGACAGTGAAGTGGCGAAGGCGTTTTCCTTGTGGTGAAAAGAATGCGCATATGTGACATGTCATGGACTCAGGCCCTTTCTTTTCTTTCGGCCTGCAGCGAGAGATAGCAGTGTGAATTCTCGTCGTACTTTTGATGAGTCGGCAATGACTGTCTCCTGCCACAGTAGCAAATGGATGTGCACGTGAGGTGTTGGGACTCCGCCCAAGGTGACGACAGATATGATACCTCCGTTTTCTGGGACATTCTACACGCGAATGCATTCAGGAAAAGTTGCTAAGCGCGCTGGCCATTGCCCCTGGCAAAATTCTTCATATCCAGGGACGGTCCCAATGCAACTGAAGTTCTTTAAGGGCCTCCAAGAGCACTTAAGAACATTACCAAGTTCAGTGTGTGGCTTAGGCATTGTGGACTTCACACAGTGCACAACGCGTATAGAGCGGAGTTTCAGCTACTAAATGGGGACTTGATTGCCTGCTGTCTAGTCTAAGCACACTTTTTGAAGATGCCCCCGCACGGAGAGAGAACTTTTCGTCAGTTACAGGCCAGTGCACTTTTCCTCTCAAGTTTGTGCCCACAGGTGGTTGGAGAATGTCCCTGTCATTGAGAGAGCAATTGGTGGTGTGGTCTGACATCAAAAAGTCATTGAGGCTGCTAGAAAGAAGAAGTTAATCTCCGAAGTTGCTTCATTCAACAACTTGTTTGAGTTCAGCTGTGATGCTTTGCTGCCAGCAAA